>NW_026519181.1:0-27826 GCF_947347685.1 Pleuronectes platessa
AAAATCAATCCACTTAATCGTATTTATCAGACGACATAATGTCTGTAAATACACATTTGAAGTCCGGCCCCACAAAGTTAATTCCATGTCTCAATAACCACACACACAAACACACACACACACACATTTAGACCTCTACACACTCGTCCCATGTCCGTTGGAAGTTGTATATTTAAATATCACAAGTCACAAAATAGGTGGAGACATTCATATGTTAATCTCCACCGGGGTGCGTCTCCGTCCTCAGGCACCCGCACGCTCCTTTGTCCGTCTCCAGTCAGAGACACTCACTGGGGGACAAAGACTGGAGGGACGGAGGGGACGGAGATGCCAAACCACCCTCCTGCCAACAGGGAGGTCACCCCGGGGGGGGGTCAGAAGACAGTGAGGAGGGTAAAAGGTCGGCTGCACATTAGAGAGAGAGAGAGAGAGAGAGAGAGACTGTGTGGTTCTATCTATTGTTAGTTTGTGTATTTGTGTTTGCTAGTGTGTGTGTGTGTAGGTGTGTGTGTGTGTGTGTGTCTATATCACTTAATACGAGATTCCATTTTTTATACGTAAACCCAAACAAACACTCCACCTTCATTTGAATAGTCGTGACTCAACTTAACTCCTCAACTGGTTTATTGAATCACTCAGTTTAATGGGGATGATTACAGATTTGAAACTAGATGCAACACAATAAGCTTCTCTGTCTCTTCCACTCCACGTCCAGGTGAGAGTAAGTGAGTGGGAGCTTTTCTAACGTGTTGCAAACGACCACGTTGCTGCACGATTATGAAAAGTCATGTGACGCGGGGTCTAAACATCGCAGAGCAATTTAAAACAAGACACTCAAGGACACATGAGGTAATTGCTTCAGGGTGCCAACGGGCTTCAACGTGACAGTTACCATTAAAACAGATTTCCACATACCACACGTCCATGTGCACACACACACACACAATCACACACAGACACACACACACACACAAGTAAATATACACGTCCTGCAAATGTACACGTATAAATTCATGCAAATAAACACATATGTGCATGTGACACGTATATACACACATCTTCTAACCTCTCTCATAACACAGATCTGATGTGACCTCCCTCTTCACACACACACACACACGCACACACACACACACACACACACACACACACACACACACACACACACACAATCATTACATTAATTTCCTTGAGATTTACTATAATCTGAACCATAAACACTATTTGTCTAAACCAACGTTACACTGACTTTCAAATGTATGGTCACCTCATGATTTACGTTGTGGGGACAAACCCCCGAGATGTCAGTGTGTAAACAGAGTGAGGTCCCCACAACATGAGTAATGCTGAGACCACACACACACGCACACACACACACAATCACACACACAGTCTCCTCTCACATACCCACACAACCATTATAACCAGCATAAACAAGAATGACAAGTTGAGATTAATGAAGGGCCCAGCAGTGACAGACCAATTTAATTGTCAGCTCTGATGGCTGCTGAACTCGGGTGTATTTATACAGCGCTGCCGCATCGAGCCCTAAGACGCTGCTAATTGATCATGACCAATAAGTAATTAGACAAACTGATAGTGGGTCCGTCCTCCACACGTGTGTCAACGGCACACGGTGTCACAGGGGCACAGCGGGGGGGCAGCGGACCTTAGAATAATGAGCAAGAAGAGAGAGAGTTGAGATCATGTGACATTTTACTGCTGGAGACACGTCAGTAAACTAAAGACGGTAAATAAAACTTTTACTGAAGGTGCTCAGTTTGTCCCCTGAAGACAAGTGGGGACATTTATATTTCATTATGTTGTGTATTATATTATTATAAACACAGTCTGACTTGTTCTTTAGTCCATGTTCCGTTTTAGTTCCAACAGACTGAAATCTGTGTTTTAATTTAGTTAAACATCCCGTGATGTGTGGAGCAGTGCAGCTGCTGAGGTGTGATTACAGTGTTTTAAGGGACTTTGGGGGCCCAGGCCAAAGGGCCCCCTGGGGCCCACACTGAACTAACCCTAACCCTCGTTAGGGGGTTTTGAGAACACAAAGTCGTTGCTGTGGATTAAAGTAATCAGCTAATTGTTAGGCCCCCCCCCCCCCCCCCCCCCCCCTCAGCTTGGGCCCCCAGGCAAAAGCCTGCTTCACCCACCCTGTTGCAACGGCCCTGCCTTAAGGCCTAGAAACACAATGTCCATACTGTATGTTTATATATTTTATTATTTATATTCAAACATGATTTACATTCAAATATAATGACAAACTACCAACTTCCAATATCATGAAGTAAACCAGTAAAACTCATTTAAACCAAAAAACTGAAAATCAAACTGCAGGGATGTTACACACGATAACAAAATGGCTGACTTAGCTAATATTCTGTGTTTATTACACATCAGACTATAAATATGTAAATTTAAAAAGTGCAATTTCACACCATGACAATCACAGACCCATGATGTGAGTAGATAACAGACCTCTGATTATCACTGGTCCTTCTATCTCCACATATTTAACCTGGGTTCAGTTTCTCCTTCAACTTCTCACGTCTCACCTCAGTCTCCAGTGCTGGAGGGACCCCCCCCACCCCTCGGGTTCCCAGGAGTTTTCAGCTGGACTTCTCTAAACACAGCGAGCTGACGGTGGCCTTGGCTCCGGGACTCGACTTCACGTCCTGCGCTGGCAGCTCGAGGCCGCGCTCACCGGGAAGGAATGTGTGAGAGAGAGGCCGTGTAAATAAATACTGTAAAGTTCAAAAAGTGACAGGGAAGGAGAATCTGAAATAAAAGCTACGGAGGAGGAGGAGGAAGCATTTCAGCCACCTGTCGAATTCACAAACTGGAGATTACGCACAACTTGTACCAGATATAGAGATTTAAAATCAAATAACAGAGATCAGTAAATACAGAACGTGTGTAGGTGTTTATTTATAGAAAATAACAACAAGAGATCTTATATTGATCATCTGCTGAGACGCACAAACAGAATCTCAGAAACTAAACCACAAAGTTTGTGTATCCACGGAATCTCGAGGAACTTTCTGAAGTGGTGAAAGTTTAAATGTTTGAATGTTGGACAGATGATGATGATGAAGGAGAAGAGACACAAAGACAAACAACGTTAGTTTCACGTTTTTCTACTAAACTGGATCGAGTGAAATAAAAGTTTCTCTCTCTCAGTTTTTGAATCAGCGTTTTAAGTCGTTGGAAAGCTGAGAACACAACGAGCCAAAAACATTAAATTAAATTCCCACAAATATTGATTATAACAACCAGTGAAGTCCAGCAGTTTAATGTTGCAGCTACGCAATAATAATCTATTAAAAAGCTTTGTTACATGTAAAACCAAAAACTTCTACTAAAATATAATCAAAACAAATGTGTAAATAATATTAATTATTAATGTAAGAAACTAATAAAATCATAAAACTGTTTGCATCCCCTTTTTTTAAACTGAGATGTGTAGTTGCTTTACAGAGTTTGGTTCAATTGGTAAATAAAGTTATTTTGCAACATAATATTTGATATTTTAAAGTTTTCACCTGAGAGTGAAAGTGTTTGGAATGTGCTCCGTCCTCTTCAGCCTGTTAGAGGAAGTTAAATATATAATTTCATTTTCAATTTCAACATTATGACTTACAGACATTATATATTTTCTCAGATTTAAAACTAAGATACTCAGGTAGACCTGGTTTCATCTGATTCAACAAAACACACGTCAGTCACTGGGATCATCACTGGGATCATCACTGGGATCATCACTGGGATCATCACTGGGATCATCTCTCCCCTCATTTCATTAAAATCTTGTATATTACACGGAGCCGCTGCTGCATCAGGAATAAAGTAGCAGCAGCAAACTTTATTCCTGATGCAGCAGCACTTTGTCTGCAGAGCTGCTGAGTGGCTTATTCATGGCTAACCCCCCCCCCCCTATCAGTGCTGCGTGCATATAAAAGCTTAAACTGAATGAGACCTAAATCAGGATATGGATACTTGAACCGACAGTTTGCACAGCCAGCATGTTGTGACCATACTCGGTCACGAGTGAGCACAGACCTCAGACCAGTCTCTCTCTCTCTCTCTCTCTCTCTCTCTGACTGTTTATATCATTCAAACGATAACTCCTGGTGTAAATCATAAGTCACACTCTGCCTGGAGCACGGTGCCCGTGTCACACTTTAAGTGTTATTGAAACATTTCAGTGTGATGTTTGGGTTTTAAAACGAATCGGTGCTCAGAGAGTTTATGTTGAGAAAAGTGAGAAGATGTGTGACAGTGGATCAGAGCAGATATCACTGTTACACCTTTTAGGGACGTGAAGAAAGAAAGAGTTCAATTTGAGAGAAGCAGATAATGAAATTTAGATTTTAAATGTTTTGATTAGAGCAAAAGTGAACAATGTGATTTAAGCCATTTGTTGTTTTTGATGTTGTGGTGAGGGCCACGTCAAAACTTTATCACTGAAGTTGTACGTTACACAATCACAACAGGATTTATTGTTGTTGTGGTTCTGATGAGCACACAACCACCATGTGTCGGGCACAGCCACCGTCAGGGGGTAACGCAACACACATGTAACGGCCTGACCGACAACAGCTTCTGTCCTGATGGTGAATTTTCTTTAAACCAAATCAAAAAGCTGTAAAGTTAATATTTTTCTTGGCGTAATCAGAATCTCTGGAAAACTTTGTCCTTCTGACTTCAAATCACTTTTTGTGTTTGAAAGGTTTTGATTGAAAACTTTTCAACAACACCAAAAAAAAAACACGCAAAAAGTGTGACCGCAGGATTGTTGTTTAATTAAAGTGGTGACACTTTCCTCTGAGAGCAGCTGACATCACCTTCGTGCATCACTGTGTAAACGTCTCCGCCAGCAGACCTCAGATCAGTTGACGTTCCCGACGTCTCAGCAGCAAATGCACAACGCTTTCATTTGCATGCATCGCTAAAAACACATGCTGGAGAAAACTGCTGTGACCCCCCCCCCCCCACACACACACTTTCCCAAGTTGTCTCGGGCCTGCTGTTGGCGTAGAGGCTAATGCTATCTGGGGGCTGGGTGTGTGCGCCTGTTGGTGTGTGCGGGGGGGAGGGGGGGGGGGGGGTAAAAGGTGTTCACCCTATCACTTGCTGAGTTGATACAAACCTCTGCAGACACCTAGTCTGAGGCGGGGGGGGTGCGACCTCACCCCTGACACAGGAGTCGGCACCTGTCACACGCGTTAACACTCGCATAAACAAACACAAAGACACACACGTATGAATGAGCATCGCACAAAGGCACCTGCAAAAAACTGCGCACAACCACAGACCTGCAGGAACACACAGACACACACCGTGCCCCGTCTGCCGCCTCCTGCTCGGGGGGGGGCAGCGGCGGATAGGAGGATATGCACAAGCCGTGTTTCAAGGTGAGCTGTGTGACAACAGAGGAAATCAAGGAGCTGATTAACGTCTGGTCAGGTGAATAAAACATCAGGACGTCCATTATGAGACACTGGGGACACTGGGAGGGACGATGGATCAAGTTGTGGGACGTACAGTAACAACGGCTGCGGAGGAATCCTGTAAAGAGACAGAAGAAATGGAGAGGATCCAAAATCACACAAAACACAACTGATAAATAACAATCAACCCCCAAAGAACACACTTTGAAAAACAAGTTATTAATCAGTCATCAGGTGTGAAGTCATGTGAGTGTGTCGATATTTAACACAATTAAACGTGACTTCAACAGTAGAACACGTCCATAGATCACATCCAGACCAGGATTACACATTTAAACACAAAGCAACATTGTGTAATGAGAACAACTCTTATTAAATATAAAAATAAATAACCTGTTTCAGGTTGTAGCTCGTTGCTTATTAGGGTTTCCTTTCTCAGCTGCCAATGAAAATAGGATGTTTCCTCACACAGCTGAGAGAAAGTGAGAAGAGAAAAAAGATGGATGAACCAAAACCAATTTAGTCTCTGCAGCTCTGTTCAGGATCCAAAATAAGCACTTGACCAAAGCTAACATCAGAGACTGGAGCTATATTTATGGTGCAGATAAAATATTTATATAGTGCGTCATAAAGTCTGGTCCTGGAAAACAGCTGCAAGCGCATTAGACTCTGTAAGATGTTGCCAATTAAATTACTTTTACATTTTTCATACCAGGACGTGCTGCAACATGCTATTCTGGTATGAAGAAACATTTCTGCAGAATGCATTGTGTATTCAACAGCGCTGCCAGACTGGATGAGGCCGGTGTGGAGGTGGAGTGTCGAGGTTCAGATCGAGTTTAAGATAAAAGCTTCAGATCCAGAACCAGAGAGTGACTTCATCAACACAACAGTTAGATCCCTCTGCAGAAAACTGTTGAAATCTGGAAGATTCACAAGAAACGTGTCCAAATTACACTCGAATAAGGAAAAGTGTCAATTTATATATTTACCTGATCAGTAAAATCTTCAAATATGCACACGATACATATTTATTTATGTTAAAGTCTCCTCACCTTCACCAAAGTACTTGTATTACCTAAACACAGATACTGTTTCACCACGCAACAATAAGGAAAAAGAGTTTAGTAGTTTACAAATGCTCTTGATTTCACAGTTTAGATGGAAAAGATAAAAACACATCTCACGTTACATCAACCTGGGACTTATGACTGTGAGCTGGAAAGAAACAGAACAAGAGAAGAAGAGTAACAAGAAGAGAAGAAGAGTCACAAGAAGAGAAGAAGAGTAACAAGAAGAGAGGAAGAGTAACAAGAAGAGAAGAAGAGTAACAAAAAGAGAAGAAGAGTAACAAGAAGAGAAGAAGAGTCACAAGAAGAGAGGAAGAGAAACAAGAAGAGAGGAAGAGTAACAAGAAGAGAGGAAGAGTAACAAGAAGAGAAGAAGAGTAACAAAAAGAGAAGAAGAGTAACAAGAAGAGAGGAAGAGTAACAAGAAGAGAAGAAGAGTCACAAGAAGAGAGGAAGAGTAGAGCAGAAGAGTAAGAAGAAGAGAAGAAGAGTAACAAGAAGAGAGGAAGAGTAACATGAAGAGAGGAAGAGTAACAAGAAGAGAGGAAGAGTAACAAGAAGAGAAGAAGAGTAACAAAAAGAGAAGAAGAGTAACAAGAAGAGAAGAAGAGTAACAAGAAGAGAAGAAGAGTAAGAAGAAGAGAAGAAGAGTAACAAGAAGAGAAGAAGAGTAACAAGAAGAGAAGAAGAGTTACAAGAAGCGAAGAAGAGTAACAAGAAGAGAGGAAGAGTAACAAGAAGAGAGGAAGAGTAACAAGAAGAGAAGATGAGTCACAAGAAGAGAGGAAGAGTAACAAGAAGAAAAGAAGAGTTACAAGAAGAGAAGAAGAGTAACAAGAAGAGAAGAAGAGTAACAAGAAGAGAGGAAGAGTAACAAGAAGAGAAGAAGAGTCACAAGAAGAGAGGAAGAGTAGAGCAGAAGAGTAAGAAGAAGAGAAGAAGAGTAACAAGAAGAGAAGAAGAGTCACAAGAAGAGAGGAAGAGTAGAGCAGAAGAGTAAGAAGAAGAGAAGAAGAGTCACAAGAAGAGAGGAAGAATAACATGAAGAGAGGAAGAGTAACAAGAAGAGAGGAAGAGTAACAAGAAGAGAAGAAGAGTAACAAAAAGAGAAGAAGAGTAACAAGAAGAGAAGAAGAGTAACAAGAAGAGAAGAAGAGTAAGAAGAAGAGAAGAAGAGTAACAAGAAGAGAAGAAGAGTAACAAGAAGAGAAGAAGAGTTACAAGAAGCGAAGAAGAGTAACAAGAAGAGAGGAAGAGTAGAGAAGAAGAGTAACAAGAAGAGAGGAAGAGTAACAAGAAGAGAAGATGAGTCACAAGAAGAGAGGAAGAGTAACAAGAAGAAAAGAAGAGTTACAAGAAGAGAAGAAGAGTAACAAGAAGAGAAGAAGAGTAACAAGAAGAGAGGAAGAGTAACAAGAAGAGAAGAAGAGTCACAAGAAGAGAGGAAGAGTAGAGCAGAAGAGTAAGAAGAAGAGAAGAAGAGTAACAAGAAGAGAAGAAGAGTCACAAGAAGAGAGGAAGAGTAGAGCAGAAGAGTAAGAAGAAGAGAAGAAGAGTCACAAGAAGAGAGGAAGAATAACATGAAGAGAGGAAGAGTAACAAGAAGAGAGGAAGAGTAACAAGAAGAGAAGAAGAGTAACAAAAAGAGAAGAAGAGTAACAAGAAGAGAAGAAGAGTAACAAGAAGAGAAGAAGAGTAAGAAGAAGAGAAGAAGAGTAACAAGAAGAGAAGAAGAGTAACAAGAAGAGAAGAAGAGTTACAAGAAGCGAAGAAGAGTAACAAGAAGAGAGGAAGAGTAGAGAAGAAGAGTAACAAGAAGAGAGGAAGAGTAACAAGAAGAGAAGATGAGTCACAAGAAGAGAGGAAGAGTAACAAGAAGAAAAGAAGAGTTACAAGAAGAGAAGAAGAGTAACAAGAAGAGAAGAAGAGTAAGAAGAAGAGCAGAAGAGTAACAAGAAAAGAAGAAGAGTAACAAGAAGAGAGGAAGAGTAAGAAGAAGAGAGGAAGAGTAACAAGAAGAGAAGAAGAGTTACAAGAAGAGAAGAAGAGTAACAAGAAGCGAAGAAGAGTAACAAGAAGAGAGGAAGAGTAGAGAAGAAGAGTAACAAGAAGAGAGGAAGAGTAACAAGAAGAAAAGAAGAGTTACAAGAAGAGAAGAAGAGTAACAAGAAGAGAGGAAGAGTAACAAGAAGAAAAGAAGAGTTACAAGAAGAGAAGAAGAGTAACAAGAAGAGAGGAAGAGTAACAAGAAGAGAAGATGAGTCACAAGAAGAGAGGAAGAGTAACAAGAAGAAAAGAAGAGTTACAAGAAGAGAAGATGAGTCACAAGAAGAGAGGAAGAGTAACAAGAAGAAAAGAAGAGTTACAAGAAGAGAAGAAGAGTAACAAGAAGAGAGGAAGAGTAACAAGAAGAGAAGATGAGTCACAAGAAGAGAGGAAGAGTAACAAGAAGAAAAGAAGAGTTACAAGAAGAGATGAAGAGTAACAAGAAGAGAAGAAGAGTAACAAGAAGAGAGGAAGAGTAAGAAGAAGAGAGGAAGAGTAACAAGAAGAGAAGAAGAGTTACAAGAAGAGAAGAAGAGTAACAAGAAGAGAAGAAGAGTAACAAGAAGAAAAGAAGAGTTACAAGAAGAGAAGAAGAGTAACAAGAAGAGAAGAAGAGTAACAAGAAGAGCAGAAGAGTAACAAGAAGAGAAGAAGAGTAACAAGAAGAGAGGAAGAGTAAGAAGAAGAGAGGAAGAGTAACAAGAAGAGAAGAAGAGTTACAAGAAGAGAAGAAGAGTAACAAGAAGATAGGAAGAGTAACAAGAAGAGAAGATGAGTCACAAGAAGAGAGGAAGAGTAACAAGAAGAAAAGAAGAGTTACAAGAAGAGATGAAGAGTAACAAGAAGAGAAGAAGAGTAACAAGAAGAGAGGAAGAGTAAGAAGAAGAGAGGAAGAGTAACAAGAAGAGAAGAAGAGTAACAAGAAGATAGGAAGAGTAACAAGAAGAGAAGAAGAGTTACAAGAAGAGAAGAAGAGTAACAAGAAGAGATGAAGAGTAACAAGAAGAGCAGAAGAGTAACAAGAAGAGAAGAAGAGTAACAAAAAGAGAAGAAGAGTAACAAGAAGATAAGAAGAGTAACAAGAAGAGAAGAAGAGAAGAAGAGTAACAAGAAGAGAAGAAGAGTAAATATCTGAGATCAAACTCCTCAGAGTTATTAAAGGATGTTTTTAATCCCTGATTCTCATCAACTGCTCCACATCTTTAAACTGGATCTTTGGTGAATAATGGATTTGTTCACCATCGACCTCAGAGGCTGGTTGAACTTTGGCGTCTCAGACTAAACACTGGCCTAGATGCAGGATGAGTTATGTCTGTTGCTGTCTGTAGTTTCATGAATTAGAATGAAACCCCGTGAATCAGAGATGAATAAACCATGTGGTGGATATCTGTGGCTGGTGTGGGTGTTTGGTGTCGGGTGGATCTGAGGCACAGTGAGTTCCAGATTAAAGTTAATAATGGATTCAACTTAAAAAGCACTGGATCCCAGTACACACACAGCAGACATCCAGTTACACTGATAACAACACTGTTAATGCTTGTTAGCAGGAGGGAGACACAGGACTCTTCAAGGCCACAGGTACAGAATGTGTCCAACAATTTGAAGTAAACACTCATCGCTGTTCATAAGTCCATGGAGAAAAATGAATATATATATACATAGACTTAGCATCTAGCATCATTGCCTGACCTTATGTACACTCTTGTGGTAAAATGGCAGCAAATCCCTGCAGCCAGGTTCCAAAATCATGTGTAATTATGCATTTGGTCATTTGGTGCGTTTAGAAAACAAGTTTAAAGCTGGTCTGGGTAACTTTATCCTTATAATCATCATTTTAAATATTACTGGATATGAGAAACACATTTAAACTTGATTACTAAGCATTAAATTAAATTACTTGTGCATGGAAATCAACATATTTTGTTTGGATCTACACATTTAACAAGTTCTTCCCCGACCCAAACTGCATCCTTCAGCCAAGGAAGAACTCTGTCCAGCAGCTTTTGAGGTAATTTCTAACATCTCCTGAAGTTAAAAGTACTTTGAAGGACGTCTCTGCGTTCAGCAGCAAATATTCATCGACAGACCTCATTATAAAAAACAACCTCTGCTTTCAAACCCAGAACAAAACGAGACAAAATACCAGCAGCATCCGGAGGTGGTTATGGAAATCAGAGGAGGAATCAGGTCACGTTTGAAATGAGGCACAATATGAGCAGAGGGACTGAACAGAGCATTAATGCAACTGTTAAGATTCTCTCCTCCCCGGTCGGATTCATTAAACATACAAAGTTCTCACACTCACACTGACTCGCCCCCTTGAGATGAAATTCTAATGTGATATTAAGAGAACTGGGACAATAGCAGCTTATTAGCATGAAGCCGAGACGGGGGGGGTGTGTAACTGTAAACACGAGCAGAGCAAAGTAACATCCCTCAGCTCGGGTGGAGCGTCGAGCTCTGGAGACCTCAGAGATTCTCTGGATCTGTATCAACACAACTTGTGAGTTTGTTTGTGCGTTTGCAGGTTTTGTCTCGAGTGGCGTTCGGCTCCCAGAAGCTCTCGAGCTCCAACGAGCAGGGACACGGAGCAGGGACCTGGAGATGAGGGCGTCCAGCTGGTTGCACCGTTCACCTCACGTCAACGTTGGTTACATGTAAATGATTCACCACGCAGTTGTGTCTTTATGCAGATGTGAAGCTGTTCTTCACCTCTGTCGGGTGGTGTCTCCAGCGTGAGCCAATGAAACGGTTTCACCAACCTCTCGCCACCTTCAGGGTGAAATGTTTATCACGTTGGAAACACATCCACAAGCAACACGTCCTCCTCCCCGTCTCCCGAAGAAGAAGAAGAAGAAGAAGAAGAAGAAGAAGAAGAAGAGACAGTCGGATGAAAACAAACACGTGTTAACTGGGAACTCTAAACAGGCTGTAAACCTCACAACGTGTCGCTGCTGTCAAAACCCTTCAGTCGACTCGATTCAACAAACATCTGTTGTTCTCACGTTGGTTCAGGAGGAGCGGGGGGGGGGGGGTGGAAGGAGACGTCAGCAGAAGAAGAACGTGTCACTCACAGTGAGAAACCCACAACAACACATCGGCTCCATTCAGCTTTTCTTCATGATTTGTTTTTAGTCCAGGCAAAGTAGTGACTAATTGTAAAATAATTTTTTTCAGCGTAGATAATTTCTATGAGGTGTCCAGAACAACATACTAAAAGTCCTAAAAAATATTAGTTGAGGAAATATGTTTAATTCTCATCAGTGTGTGCCAATAAGGCCAGGCAACAATACACCCAATCAAAATTAAACGTTACACAATGAAAGGACCCATGAAAAGTAACATTTGTTCTATTACAAGTTTCTTTGAAAATGTATTGTAATATGCAAATGAGCTATACACTAATCGAATATGCCCAAAATACACTCAAATAGGTTTAATTGTTTCCTTTACTCCTACCACAATTAAACTTTACATGGTAAAAGTATACATGAAAAGTAACTTTTTTTTGTATTACAAGTTTCTTTTGAAATCAATTTGAACTTTTGGCCCCAAAATGATTTACTTTGCCTCGACTACAAAACACAACACAACTTCAGGGTTCAGACTTTCCTCAGGGGAGTGTAGCTTAGTGTTTAGCAGCAAACACACTTTGCACTTAGAGGAGTTACACAACATCCAAACAGCTTTTAAAACCAAAACAATTTCCATCCAGACGAACATCATAGCTCCGTTTAAAATAAGTTAACACACCTGAAAACGTACACAACTGAATGTTTAGTAACTTCAACCCACAGAGTTCCTCAGAAAGGTTTAGCCGAGCGGTTCGGATCCTCTTCACCAGCAGTTTGACCACGTGACACCGGTCCTGCACATCTTAGAGTCACTGACCCAGATACAGCGATAAGGAACCGACTTCACCTTCTCTTCTAATTCCCCGTCTGCTGGAGGATCTGTGCTGGGATCAGTGAGCGTCTCCCCGACCGGCTCCGCTGCCTAATTTATTACGTTTAGATTAAATCCGGTGAAATTCAATATTTTAATTGAATGTTTAGAGCCTGAGTGTTCAGTGATAAATTTCCACTGGCACCCTGCACTACACTCTCATGTTTCTTGGCCTAATTACATTTGCATAAATGATGTTGTTCATTATGACGGCGGGTCGGTCGGCACCGGGGGGGTGAAGGAACGAGCCCTGCAGTGTGAGGGGGGGGGGGGGGGGGGGGGGCTGATCTTCTCCTGACCCACAGGATACATTTCTCCCCAGCTTGGAGAGGTGGTTGGTTCTCATCTAAATGAAGTTTACAAAAAAAAAAAAGATTAGAGATATCGAGTCTCGGTGCCGGAGCCGACCTGAGTGACCGAGCGGCAGCAGCTGATCTCAGACCAGCAGCCGGGGGAAACTACCAGAGTGAGACCTGTCGTCTGAGATCAATGAAAAATACATTCATCTCATCCTGATAATGTCAAGCAGAGCTAACGTAGAGACAGTTCAGTTTATTATGTGATGACCTTTCCCTGTGATTCATTCATCATGGTTAGAGGGAGGGGGAGTTCAGAGGAAGTTCGTTGTGTAACTTACCTGAAGGAGGAGTTACACAACTTTAACCTGCACGAGTCAATATGTTTGAAACCGACTCCAGAGTGAAGGTATTGTTCGGCTTCTTTTTACTACATAGTTTAATCTCATGTTAATAAATCCCTATGGAAGGTTGAAGCATGTTAAACACTGATGCATCCCTCCTGCTTCTCTCAGCTGGAACCTTCAGGTCCTCTCTCCTCCCATCAGGAAACAAGGTGCTGCACTGATCTGCATCATCTCACAGGTTCAACACCAGGCCGGTCTGTGGAGGCTTCCTGTGGGTGCAGCACAAAGACCTGCAGGTCTGGGGTCAGGTCAATGGAAGACTCTAGATCCATCAGAGGTGTGAATGTGAGTGTAAACTGAGTGTAAGCTTCACCTGCAAATATAAAAGCACATTAGTTCAGGAGGAAACATATTGTTTTAAATATGCATTAGAATCAGAATCAGAATCAGAAAGTATTTATTAACAAGTAGGTTTACACCTACAAGGAATTTGCTCTGGTTATTGGTGCATACAATGAACATAGAAACATAAAAACATAAAAACACAATAAATACAACACACATAAGGAAAGCAATATATATTTACTCACTATTTACTTCTTATTAACTCCCTTTTTCTAATATTTATACAAAGTAACATTTATTTAAGTATACAAATATCTAAATAAAATATATATAATAGATAAAAGATATAAAAAGTGAAGTAAAGAGTGAAATGCAAGATGCCAGACAGTGAACAGTGTCAGATTGGAAACCCTGTACCGTGAGGCAGGTGATGCATGAGCCCCAGCAGCCCTCCAGTGCTCCCCCCCGGGGCTCTGTCAGACTCACAACTGATTGCAGTGGGTAAAGTGATCCGTGGAAACAGTAACACAACTTGTCGTCATATGTACACAGAGCTTCAGAGCTCTCAAGTGGGTGTGAACCGCTGGGGCAGGCCGGGGGGGGGGGGGGGGGGGGGTGGAGATGAGCTGAGAGACGAGAGACAAGCAGCTCCTCCAGCTTCTGAACAGAGAGAGGGTTTGAAACCTATGACTCAAGGCCTTAAGTAGTGCCAACACAATTCATCCATCACATCATCCTCAACAGGATCTCAGCAGGAGCCAGGTTCCTCCTTGTGTCCAGACTTCATGTGGGATTCGAGCTGCAGCTTGAGAAAGAGAAGCTCAATGTAATGAATGAAGTCGAGGTCTGAGTTTTAAAGGGACAGATTCTTCATCATGACATCAGCACAGGCTCTTGTTTGTGTAGCGTCCGCCGCCTCTTGATTAAAAGCCTGCTCAGGTTTTCACCCAGAGGACTTCTCAAGAGGAGCAGCCTGGCTCCAGCCACCAGATCCTATGAGGAGCTGCCTTGTGAGAGGGTTTCTCCTCCTCACTGCGGAAACAACGTCTGTAATGTCTCCCCTCCTTCACCACTTTGGAATGCTCCTCTCCGGCCTCCCCCTCGCCCCTCTCCATTTCCTTCTCTTTCTTTCTCCTCGCTCGCACGCTGAGAAAAGTAAGTGAGAAAAATGATTAAATCATATTTTGCGGGGGGGCGGGGGCTGGGCAGGACAGACGGGGGCTCTTAAAACAACACTAGGTACATCGTCAAAAAGCAATTTTGGCTCTTAGGTTACAGCCACTGACGGGCCGTTACACAGCGCCCCGTGGCGTGGGGCTGGTGGTTAAAATATGAGTGAAGCTGAAAGGACCTCCTTATAGTGATTGAGGAGGATTCCCCACTGTTCCAGGGAAGCAGGAGGTTAGAGCCCAGGAAGATTCACTGCACGCCGCTCGGCTGGACAGGATAAACCTGTCTCCCACAGTCCTCCCAACACAATGGCTTCAGTCTGGTACCAGGCACTGGGATGAAAGCTATCTCCCATTAAACACAAAGGAGCTTTGTTAATTTCTATACTCAGGAGAGAACAAACGTGGTTTCAAACTCAGGTCAACTTTGATTTGAAAGACTCAAAACACGTTTCCAGATGGAGAACTTCTCCTCGCGTCCAGGGGAAGTCGGGCGTTCTAATTCTTTAACGAGAGCAGGGAAGACGATAGCTTAATCTGTCGGCCCGGGGAAGCTCCTGTCGCCGTTAACCCTCCTTCTGGGGGAAGTGAAGCCCACAGAGGGCGGACATGCCCAGGGGACGGCGGTGTTGTCTCAGAAGTCGGGAGTAGAGTTACTAGAAAGTCCCGTCCCTAGAGTCTGACCCCCCGTGACCCCCCTCCTACCCCGGGGACGGTCCACTGTGGTCCCACACAAGAGAGGAATGAGCCCAGTGCCTCATGACATTGAGACAGTAAGTGGTGTCATTGTCCAAAGGGAACCAGCAGCCGGGTATCAGGAGGTTAAGTGTCCTGCAGGAGAAAGTCCCATCGGTCCAGATCACTTCACAGACCTGCAGCCGGCCCGTCCTCCACGGAGACAGACCTGCAGCCGCCCTGTCCTCCACGGAGACAGACCTGCAGCCGGCCTGTCCTCCACTTCACAGACCTGCAGCCGGCCCGTCCTCCACGGAGACGGACCTGCAGCCGACCTGTCCTCCACAGGTCAGACCTGCAGCCGGCCCGTCCTCCACTTCACAGACCTGCAGCCGGCCCGTCCTCCGTGGAGGACAGACCTGCAGCCGGCCCGTCCTCCACTTCACAGACCTGCAGCCGGCCCGTCCTCCACGGAGCCGGACCTGCAGCCGGCCCGTCCTCCACGGAGACAGACCTGCAGCCGGCCCGTCCTCCACGGGTCAGACCTGCAGCCGGCCTGTCCTCCACGGAGACAGACCTGCAGCCGGCCCGTCCTCCACGGAGACGGACCTGCAGCCGGCCGGTCCTCCACGGAGACGGACCTGCAGCCGGCCTGTCCTCCAGGGAGACGGACCTGCAGCCGGCCGGTCCTCCACGGAGACGGACCTGCAGCCGGCCCGTCCTCCACGGAGACGGACCTGCAGCCGACCTGTCCTCCAAGGAGACGGAACTGCAGCCGGCCCGTCCTCCACGGAGACGGACCTGCAGCCGGCCCGTCCTCCACGGAGACAGACCTGCAGCCGACCTGTCCTCCAAGGAGACGGAACTGCAGCCGGCCCGTCCTCCACGGAGACGGACCTGCAGCCGGCCCGTCTTCCACGGAGACAGACCTGCAGCCGTCCTGTCCTCCACTTCACAGACCTGCAGCCGGCCCGTCCTCCACGGAGACGGACCTGCAGCCGGCCGGTCCTCCACTTCACAGACCAGCAGCCGGCCGGTCCTCCACTTCACAGACCTGCAGCCGGCCCGTCCTCCACGGAGACAGACCTGCAGCCGGCCTGTCCTCCACTTCACAGACCTGCAGCCGGCCCGTCCTCCACGGAGACAGACCTGCAGCCGGCCCGTCCTCCACGGAGACGGACCTGCAGCCGACCTGTCCTCCACAGGTCAGACCTGCAGCCGGCCCGTCCTCCACTTCACAGACCTGCAGCCGGCCCGTCCTCCGTGGAGGACAGACCTGCAGCCGGCCCGTCCTCCACTTCACAGACCTGCAGCCATCCCGTCCTCCACTTCACAGACCTGCAGCCGGCCCGTCCTCCACGGAGCCGGACCTGCAGCCGGCCCGTCCTCCACAGGACGGACCTGCAGCCGGCCCGTCCTCCACGGAGACAGACCTGCAGCCGGCCCGTCCTCCACGGGTCAGACCTGCAGCCGGCCTGTCCTCCACGGAGACGGACCTGCAGCCGGCCCGTCCTCCACGGAGACGGACCTGCAGCCGGCCGGTCCTCCACGGAGACGGACCTGCAGCCGGCCTGTCCTCCAGGGAGACGGACCTGCAGCCGGCCGGTCCTCCACGGAGACGGACCTGCAGCCGGCCCGTCCTCCACGGAGACGGACCTGCAGCCGGCCCGTCCTCCACGGAGACGGACCTGCAGCCGGCCCGTCCTCCACGGAGACGGACCTGCAGCCGGCCCGTCCTCCACGGAGACGGACCTGCAGCCGACCCGTCCTCCAAGGAGACGGAACTGCAGCCGGCCCGTCCTCCACGGAGACGGACCTGCAGCCGGCCCGTCCTCCACGGAGACGGACCTGCAGCCGACCTGTCCTCCAAGGAGACGGAACTGCAGCCGGCCCGTCCTCCACGGAGACGGACCTGCAGCCGGCCCGTCTTCCACGGAGACAGACCTGCAGCCGTCCTGTCCTCCACTTCACAGACCTGCAGCCGGCCCGTCCTCCACGGAGACGGACCTGCAGCCGGCCCGTCCTCCACAGAGACAGAGACCGAACCATCTTCCTGAAAGTCTCTGAGGTGCAGCGTCCACGTCACTGAAGCGTTCGACTGGATTATCTTTAATTTCTTTCTTCATGTACTCCCCACCCCACCCCTCCACCCCACCCCCCCCCCCATCATTGCCAACTTCAAAGCCGGGGGGGGGGGGTAGGGTGAGGGGCTGCCACTGGCCGGCTTCAAACGCTGCCACACAATGCCACATTGTCATAACCAGCTCTACCTGGGCCCCCGTTATGATGTGAAGATGATATGCCCCCCCGCTGACCTCAGGGTGCCCTGTTACCAGCGGCATTCCTTTCTCCTGGTCGTCCCTCTGGAGACGAGCTGGACGTCTGAATGTCTCACAGAGTAGAACTGCAAACACACAATTCACAAAGAAAATAGAAGACACACAACTGAATAAAGCAGCTGTCTCATTTTTCAACTTGGGCTTCTTTACCTGATCCTTCATATTGGTGCCGTGTGTATTTCTAAGAATTGATCGCTATAGTTATAATTATTTATTTGTCTTGAAAATAGGGATGATGGAATTGATTTGGCGCAAAACCCAATATTGTTTATAACGGGGATTCAAAGTAATGCATTCATACTTCAAAAAGTTCAAACATCTAATTTTTAAAAGTCTTTTTGGCTTCTATCATTTGTCCAGATGTGAGTTCACTGCCTTTTAAGTAATTTAATACTTCACCACTGGTTCTGTCATCACTCATCTGATTACACGTTTCAGAAAATGACCTCTTGCAGCTAAATATAGTGAAGGTTGAGTTATTTGGTTAAAGCAGCTCCTCCGAAATCAAATATTGTTTTGAATGCATCGGCCTTTTGTTTGATTCCAACTTTATTCACGAGGTCTCTGAGATCGTCGTTATCCTCCGAGTGTCTCGAGTCCGATGAAGACGAAGATGAAGATAAAGATGAAGACACACGTGGACGTTTCTCACAACTGTTCTTCACATGTTTGTCATCGTCACGTCTTCTTCCGCCTCAACACAACTCTCCCCTGTCACGGCGTATTAAAAGTGGTTTACATGTGCATGTCCAATGCGATGAATATGGATGTGACCTCTTTCTTTGGCGCCCGGCCGCCTGCCTGCCCTCTCGCGCCCCCCCCCCCCCCCGGGCACAAGACACCACTTCTCAATGAGCACAGCATGCATAGGAGACAGACACGCACTCACACACACACACACACACACACACTCCCAGGAGTTACACTCACAATCATAGCCACACATGCACGCATACATATACATACAGACGTGCACACACACACACGCAGGGACACACAACTGACTCTCTCATGCTCTCGCTCTTTCTCCGGTGCATCTCTCCACTGACCTTTCACAATGTGTTTTACATAAAAATAAAAGCAGAGGAGGGGGGGGGGGGGGGTGAAGGAGGATGGTGATTTAATATTCATGTGTGAGACACCTCTAATGAAACAGTGGCCTCTGGTCTCTGTCTTTATAACGTGGGACTCCAGGGTTTATAGATATGTAGATGTGAGTATTTGTCAAAGCCTGTTTTTCATATCTTAATTCTCAAGTCTGTCACGGTTCACAATAGAAGAATTTAAATTAAGAGATATTCTGTTGTTCTTTTGATCTTCTCCGTCTCTTTAGTTTAACTTTATTGTCTTTATTCTATTTGTTGATTTCCCTTTAATAAGTTTCACAACATTTTATTGACATTTTAACGCAGCTCTTAATGTTTTACTGTTTATTTACCTACTGTTTTATTATTCGGGGCATTTGAACGACACAATAAACAAAAACTTTATTGAGTGATTGATTTGTCTTCACATCAGTTTCCATCAACCATCGTCAAACAGACAGAAAGCAATGAGTAAGATTGTTGGTTCTTCATATCGGAGTAAAAGTCAAATTTGTTCTATTTAATAACTTCCCTCTACTTATCACATTTCAGCCTCACCACAGAGAACAGTCAGTGAAGGTGTTTTTATCCGAAGCCGTGACTCGGTCACTTTAATTGCTGTTCTGTTTCCTCGTTAAGACCAATTAGACGACAGTGAAGGTGACGCCGGGTTGGTCAATTAGCGCCGGTAGACGAGAGCCGGCTAATCACCGCCGGCTCCTCAGGGGCACGCGTGATGTGGCACATAGAGGCTCACCTACCACACTGTGGGGGGGGGGGCTAAACATTGGTTTTATGATCAGAGACAAACCTTGTGTGTTAAATCGAGACCAGAGGGGGTGTATAGATAAATATAAATATATGTAGAGGGGGAGATGAGTTAGTGAAGGTCCTGCTCCTCTTCAGCTCAGGATATAAAGAGGAAGCTATTATCTCTTGTCTTTCCTACTTTAACTCACATGAAACACACATGTGCACAAACACAGACCAACACAAATTTGTTTGGGATATTAACAAATGTTATCAGCAAGAATAAAGAGACGTTACCGTCACTCACACACTGATTTAAAGCAAAGTTACCATAAACTAATATAAAGTTCACATGTGGGAAAGTAGAATAACATGTTTATTTAAGCTTAGAAAGGATTCTGTCAATCTGGTTTTATTACAGCGTTCACTGTGCATATGATATATTATTTATGTCAAACTCACATTCAAGTCATAAATTGATAAAAGTTCAAATAGTAGTCACCAGTTGCTCCCCCAGTATAGTGAGGTTCTGTCAATGGTACTTTCCCAGATGAAACATCCCCCGTTTTTTCAAAACCCAGATTTTCCTAAAAGCTGAATGAGTGCGATGTGGCCCGGGGGGGGGAGGTGGGTGGGGGGGGGGGGGTTACACATTGTGGCTATTAATGTCCTTGAACTCTGGTCTTTCCCAAGCCCCACGAACAATATGGCCTCTGTGTGGGTTCGTGACACGGCAGCAACAGAGCGAGGACGCTCCGGAGCTGTGGCACCACTAGAACAACACGGTGGCACTGGCGGACGTCTGGGGTTGAGTCATGAGTCGAGCACGCCTCCACAATCTATGAATGTGTGTATACATAACAGAGGGGGCGGAGCACTGCACAATCACCCATGTGAGGATCGGGGGGGATTTCGGGGGCAAAATGTGATTTGAATGGATAAGGGGCAAATGAGGCACTGTTTACTATTTCACACACTGTGACACACACACACTGTGACACACACACACTGTGTTAGTCTGTGGAAATAGACACACGTGTGTTTCTGGTACAGGCAACGCAGATATACTCACATATGTAGATGGATGCGTGTACACAGAAATAGACACAAACATGTATATAGATCTGCAATCAATAACACATATTAAACAAATGTATAAAAAGTGATATCTATGATCTGTTTTTTGAGACTGGAAAGTGTTGCCATCATTGCATCATCTTCACTAAACTTATTCTTGACGTACATTTGAATTTTTATTCTACTCGTGTAAAAATTGAATTTCCTGGACTTTGGAATGATGGTCGCACACTTCACAATAAATGTAACGACAAAAACCAAAGCCCTGAAATCCAACAAACCTTCTGTAAATCTCTGTTTGAACATTTTGGGCAAACATATGTTATGAAATCTTTCCAAAAAGCTCACACTGACCTGAATAAAGGTGAAATTTAATAAGTTTGGAAACACCAGGAATCTAGGAATCCAACCACAGTGACCAGAAAGCTTTGAACTGGGAAGTGACCACGAACCAGACACAGTCCTGGTCACGGGTCTCAGCCGGACTCAGTCTTCAATCAGGCCTCGGTCCACTTAGAGTTCACTAAACTGTATTTAAAGATCATTTCATGAGAGTATCAGGAAACTACTCTCCTGTGTGATGAGGACAAAACCACACATGACTGGAGAAGCCTAAAGTCTCAGACTCAAGCTCCTTAGACCTGAAGATGGTTCCCAGTCACATCAACCATTAAGGCTCTGAATGTTTTTGGGGAATTGTGAGATTTCAGATTTTGTAGATTAAAGATCAGAATCTGTCATTTCACCAGTTTGAATCTACAGGACAGTAAATCCTGCAGAGAGCGACCGGGTCAGAGAACTTCTTGAAGCTTCTCGACCATCATTTGTCAAACGCTGGTTTCTCTCCCTGGCACCGGCTCCGAGTGGAGAAAGTTCAAACCCCAAAGAATTCCTTTGGCCACAGTTTGTTTTCTTTCCCATTGATCACCGAGCGGCTGCTGACGGATTCCCAGCACAGCCAACATGGCCACAGTGTTTTCTTAGCATTTCAGACATGCAGACAGACAGGGTGAGAAAAGAGAGGAGGTGGGGGGGGGTTCTCTTTATGTAGGAACATGGGGCAACTGGAGTTTGAACGTTTGTTTGATTGAAAAGTTCTCTGAACCAAATGTAAGAATCAGGACGTTACCTCCATCTTCAACCAGAGGGGGGGGGGGGAGGCTTCTTGTTACTAAATTAATAATTATTCTAAACATTTGTGCCTGTTTTGTAGTTTATGGAAATTAAACTACCGCCCTGAGCCGACCAGAGCAGATTCATTCTTCCACCAACCAACTGCATTCACGATGATCTGAGGTCAACACGACCGGTACCTGTGACCGACTGACTGTATTACATTTCCAGAAACCCCCCCACCCCACCACTGTCCTTCTGGGACGTTCCATTCGAAGACAAAAACATGTTTTGTGAGGTCACAGTGACTTTGACTGTTGACCAACACATTCTGCTCAGTCCATCATGAATCCACGTGAGCGTTGGTTCTAAACTTTAATGGTTTTCTGGAGGTTTTCCTCGTTTATCTTCAGGTCACGGCCACGTTGACATGGACCACGACGTCCAATCAGGTCATCGTTAGGTCCATTTGAACCAATCCCCTCTTCTTGAGATATTATGTTCACAAGAACCAGAAACACAATGTGTCGGGCCACTGACACACAGGCATAACAACATGCTGCTGTAGGTCAGTACATCCAGTTTGAAGGAGTCTACTTGTGTGTAACTGTGTGAATCTGGAACATTGGAATCCACCATGTTCCATGTCTTGTCTTCTTCTCTCACTAATCAGCTCATCAGCTCATCAGCTCACTAATCCTCCAACTTTCCATCTGACTGAGTCGCCAAGAGGCTAATTCAACAGAAGCTCCATTGTGTGAGTGGCCATGTGGCCGCGTGCAGCTCTGCGTTGTGATAATTGCTTCTACTTGATCTGCTCCGTGTTCTAATCAGATGTGCTCATAGGAGGACGTTGATGAATGGCCGTTAGCTAATAAGATAAAATGATCTAAACCTGGAAATCGATCGGATGCATCGGCTGGGAAATGAGCTGTTCCTCCGAAAAACAGCAGCTCAGAAATCCAACACATCTTCTCAGCTCCGCAACAAACACACAACCCGACACACACACACACAGGCACGAGGAGCTGGAGAATGTGAAATATCTCTACGTTGAAATAGCTCAACTTTACATGTTCAATGAATAATATGGAATAAATGTATAATTTCCTGCGTTTGTTGGCTGTGTCATTTCCTCCTCGTATTCATCCCTTGTTCCCCTGGCACCCCCGCCCTCCTTCCTCCTTCCTCCATCTCTCCATCCCCTCTTTAATAAACGAGCGCTGCTGGTAATTGCCCAGACTGGGACGATGTCATCACTCATTCAGAAGTCCAATAAGGCTGCAGCACCCGACACACACGTGCAAACACAGGCATGCACAGAGGATGTGGGCTCGGCCTGCAGATCTATATAATTGATCCCCCCCCCCCCCCTCCCTCCCCCGCTCCCTCCCATTCTTCATTTTTCATACTCAATGAGTGACTTGTAGATTCGGCTGATCAATACATATACGTCTCAATTAAGAGGAGCCCTGGGTGAGTGGTGACATGAACGAGGGCCGGGCGAGCACCGAGGGTCAGAACCCGACAGAGACCGGCTTCTTATACACAGAAGGTTTTTAGAATATTAATCAACTTGTAAATGATGCAAAAAGGATTTTTCTTTACTAATATCCATTTATTTCTGTTTCAAGAACATACACAGGAGGTAATGGATCAATTAGCAGATCAAAAACTCTTAGAAAGTTTATTCAAACTTCATCCTGACTCTCTACCTGAAGCCGCTTCCTCTCATCTTCATGTCAACTGTAGTTTTGATCTAAATCATGTGATAGAATTTAAATCCTTCATCAATATCATCACAGACGAACAATAATTCAACTGTATTTCTGCAGAAGCTCCTTCAGAGACACTCTTGAGGGACACGTCATAGATCACGAGGGCCTAGCGGTGAGAGGTTCAAGGGTCAAAGCCACAACCCTAACCCTAACCCTAACCCACACATCCTAACCCCACACATCCTAACCCTACACATCCTAACCCCACACATCCTAATCCCACACATCCTAACCCTACACATCCTAACCCCACACATCCTAACCCCACACATCCTAACCCCACACATCCTAACCCCACACATCTTAACCCTACACATCCTAACCCAACACATCCTAACCCTACACATCCTAACCCCACACATCCTAACCCCACACATCCTAACCCTACACATCCTAACCCCACACATCCTAACCCCACACACCCTAACCCTACACATCCTAACCCCACACATCCTAACCCCACACATCCTAACCCCACACATCCTAAACCTAAACCTAACCCCACACATCCTAACCCCACACATCCTAACCCCACACATCCTAACCCCACACATCCTAAACCTAATCCTAACCCCACACATCCTAACCCCTCACATCCTAACCCCACACATCCTAACCCCACACATCCTAACCCCACACATCCTAACCCCACACATCCTAACCCTACACACCCTAACCCCACACATCCTAACCCCACACATCCTAAACCTAATCCTAACCCCACACATCCTAAACCTAATCCTAACCCCACACATCCTAACCCCTCACATCCTAACCTCACACATCCTAACCCTACACATCCTAACCCCACACATCCTAACCCCACCCAACCTAATCCCACACATCCTAACCCCACACATCCTAACCCCACACATCCTAACCCCACACATCCTAAACCTAATCCTAACCCCACACATCCTAAACCTAATCCTAACCCCACACATCCTAACCCCTCACATCCTAACCTCACACATCCTAACCCTACACATCCTAACCCCACACATCCTAACCCTACACACCCTAACCCCACACATCCTAACCCCACACTTCCTAACCCTAACCCCTGTGTTTTGGGAAAGTGTCAAAAAACGTCTTTAAAAATCCCAAAAAATTCCCCTAAGGACATTGAAGAGAGTGAAGAAACAGTTCTGGACAAACAGAGATTAAAACATAACTTCCTTGGAAAAAGGAAAACATTTTAATACACCACTTTATTAATTAATTTATCTTTATTCACTATTTCAACGAGTCGATCTGTATATTTTGTGTGAATTGCTATTTCAAAATATCATAAAAACCTCAGCAATCTCATAAACACATTAACAAAAGGGTGGAAGTAGTGAAGTGAGTTTTCTACAAACACAACAGAAGAGATATTTAATAACTCCATATTGTCTCACATCCAACCAGCGCCTCCACATGTATCCGTCTTCCTGGGACACACGGAGGCTGATACTCGACCCAAAGGTCACAGATCAAACAGGAAGTACCAGGGCCATGAAAAGGAGTGAGTCAGAGTTCACCTCACAAACTCCTCTGGAACAGTCACGGACCAACTGCTTGTTTTCACTTCCCTGCGTTTGGACGTAGAAGTCAGAACAAGCTGGAGACGAACAAAGAGGAGAGAAGTCGGCCTTCACCCGGAGCCTGGAGCCAAACACCCTGTGAAGGGTTGAGCACAGTGGAGGAATGTGTCATCTTTTATGAGGGGGAATGGAGAGAGTCAAAGCACTCGGCTTCATAAAAAGCATGTATATACCTATATTGGATAACCGTACGTCCTGCCGCTGAAACCCATAAATCTCCGAGCTGGGATTGTAAAAAAAAAAAGATCCCGGATAAAAGAACTGATTGGTTGATTCTGACTGATCTCCAGTGGGGGGGGGGGGGGGGGGGGGGGGGGTATCTTTGCCCGTGGACGGACGGTTCTGGCAGCCGCTCGGGAATTCACTGTTAATATTAACTGTCCATAACCACAGAGTGTTAGTCTGAGGAGGCCGGCGCTGGAGCCTGACGCTGAGCAGACACCTGTGTGATACCACAGCTGAAGGAGTGCACGTTGTGTGTGTGTGTGTGTGTGTGTCTGTGGTTGTAGGTCACGCAGTAAAACACGTGTGTTATGTCTTTCACTCAGACTATATAGACCCTGGGCAGGACTTTCTGGTTCATCACACTCTTATATGGGCTGACTGGGTTTCTCTTGGCTCCGATGTGCACAAGTCAAACTTTCTGCCACTGTGCAGCTGCAGGTGTTAAACAGATCAGAATGGGTTGGGTTGAAATGGTGGATTTCAACCAGGGGTCTCTCAATCACAACAATAACATGCACTGGTAAATGAGATTATGAAATAAGAGGATTGGCTCTGGTTTGATGATGCTGGGAAACAGTGTGGGATTATGGGAGTTGTTGTCTTCACCACCTTTGCTGAAGAAAATCCACCTGACGTGACTCTGCAACCGATTGCTTTTCCTTAGAAGTTAAAGCAGAGACGAGCGAAGACAAAGGAAAAGAAGATTTGATCCATTTAAAACCAAAATGAAACAATCTGTTGAGAAATTGTGGATTTCTCTTGGTTTGAATATTAATTGAAACCTTTTAGATCATCGGTCAAAGTATTTTTAGGCATTTTAAAGAAGGATAATTACAATCGAGCCTCATGTGTTCGGTTTCAGTCGGAGGTTTGTAAAGATAGTAGAAGAAATGAGAGATGCTTCACACACACAGGAAACCAAAGTCATTCTTTGGCTCTGCAAACATCAACAAATGAGTTTTTGAACATCGCCCAAAATCCTTGTATTTGTAGAATATGAAACACTGAGTCGTGACGTTGAGAGCGTCTCCTCGTCCTGACCCCTCGTCCCTCCTCACACATCTTCACTTCCACCTTCCTCCTCTTCCTCCCTCTCTCTTTTTACAGGCTTCAGGAATGCGAGGTCTCCTTAGTGATTTATAAACATACACATAATAAATGGGAGGCTGTAGTTTAAGCGGTGATGAAGCGTCCTCTCTCTGGGACGCAGCGCTGGCCTGCCCGTGATTTAAAGAGCTGACATTTACGGCTCGCAGGCCTATTATTCAGAGTGACTGTCTGTGTACAGACCAGCGTTTTACAGCGGCTACGCAGAGGTAAAGCCCCCAAAACTGAGCCTGGATCTGTCACAGGCGGAGCCACCAGTAGGACTCAGTCAGTAGCATCACGTGGAGCAGAGGTGGTGGACGTGTGACAGGAACATGTGGTCGAAGCCTCCATTAATCTTTCAACAGTTTAATCTCGTGGCACCGGACGAGGATCTACAGGCCAGATATCACACAGTTTTCCATGTCCTCAAAATAAAAACCAAATTATCCCACTTACGATAATGTGCACGCTGGCCATAACTGAGAATATGGTTTAATGTGGTGTTAAACAGTGTGTTGAGCATCGGCTGCTTATTTAATCATGAGCTGGAAGCTCGGTTGTGCTGTTCTGGCGTATTGTCTCGCATCCTACATTAATTATGAATGCTCCGTATTTGATTGCGGTGCAAAGTAGGCCCAAATTATCCCTTTCACAGTTAACTGCTGCTTTGTTTTCACATAACCCATAACCTGTCTGCCTGCCACCGGCCAGCAGCGAGTCCCAATCGACGACTCAGCGGCCGGCATCACTATCTGTCCAGGATAATAGATGACAATAATGGGAAACTGTCCCTGAGCACTCGTTTGGAGTCTTCCTGCCCATTTACTGAAACCCTTCATATTTAATTCCCCTCCTATAGCCAGGAAAACAGACACTTTAAGTCCATCTAGAGGGAGCACATTTACAATCAAAGGCCGGCTGGATCCCCGGCTCACGTTTCCCTCTAACTGTGGCAGGACATAAACCTCCGAGCCAGACCTCATTTTCTCGGCGCCATCTCCCGGACACTGCTACAGAAAAAATCAATAAGGCTGCACACAATCCTCTTAAGTTCCGAAGCCATCGCGGAAATGTCTTTGTGGAAATAACGAGAGGAATCTTTCTCTTCCTCTTGCTTTGGGGTTTTTGTGTCACTCTGATTTCCTCTTAACATCCTGGAGGAGCGTCGCCCCTCACTCGCTGCTACATTAGCATCTAGCTACGAGTTGTGCCGGAGTCTTCTGGACGGAGGTCTACGACACCAGCAGTCTGTTGCTGTGCATTATGGGCCATGTAACTCAATTCCTGCAGCCGAGCAAGGAGAATAATTCAATCGTGTTGCTCAGATAAAGATCCCGGGAGCAGGGCGGAGGGATCTGCTCGGCCGGTATCAAGTTCCACTCTGGAGATCGGCTCGGTGCGGGGGGGGGGGGGGGGGGGGGGTTCAGCC
>NW_026519182.1:0-26135 GCF_947347685.1 Pleuronectes platessa
AGCAACAAAGGTTTGACTGGAAATCATCACGAGGCCTCGTTGAGAGAATGAGACACAAAGAATAATAATCCTTCAATTTGAATAGGGCCTCCCACTGATTTCGGTGCTCTGGCCCTAATTAAAAACTCTTGAAATCAAACCTGCACGTATTCAGATGTGGTATTTACGTTTTAACACAAGTATTTCATGTTTCAGAGCACCTCAGCGTAAATGTTCCTTATTTATATCATATATGTGAGTCACTATATGTGAGTCCTAGCTTAACAAGCTGGCTAATTAAGATTATTAAGATGCATTTCTTTTTCCAAACACATGCACAGACATGCAAAGGCACACTCATGCAGGTAGGGGAATTTAACCTCTGCTTTTGACCCATCTGGTGCAGGACACACAGAGCAGTGAGCAGCCATGTACGGCACCCGGGGAGCAGATGTTGGGGGAGTAAGGTGCCTTGCTCAGGGGCACTAGACAGGGTAGGGAGAATCCTCTTGGATTTTTGAACAGATCAATCCAGGTTCGTCTTTTTGTTGTTTCTCCGTGGAGTCGAACCAGAGACGAACCAGAGACGTTTTCTGCCCATAGTCCACCGCCTATCAAGTGGGCCGAGATATGAACCCTGTGGAACCCCTAATTACATAATTTAAGTATAGTGGAAAGGGAAACCTCTCTTTTAGGTAGAGAACTGAGCAGAAGTCGGGTTTTATGTTGATGTATGTGAATTCAATAAAGACACATTTTGGATCTGATCCACATTCGGACGTGATCTGAGGGGGATGTCCCTGTGTCCCCATGTCCGATACATTTGCGAGGGCGATGAATAATTTGGGTTCGTTCAGACCTGAACTTAGCTCTGACCACTTGTGACCCACTCACTCAGGACAGATGTTAATAACAGATGTGAGGCTCTGAGACACACGTGGTTATACTCTCCACATCGAAGGACTCCAAACCGCCACCGTTTAATAACAACACAAGTATTTCTATCGACTTTTCAGTTCCCGTACATTGATTTATTTATATAAACACTGAATGATTCCTCTTCCATAGTAGAGCTGCATTGATTCATCCCCTCCTGACTCTGCTCTCTCTCTCTCACATCCTCCTGAACAGTGATAAAAGCCACGTCTCTACAGTCTAACTACATAATTCTTTGGTTTGTGGACAGAAATTACATATTTCCATATATCCTAAGTGTTCACAGACATATTTCTGTGTCCTGTGTTAAAGCCACGTGTGAACATATGTTCTCGACTCTGTCCACTTTCCATGATGGATGTTAAAACCCGATCTGAGCGGCGCCAAACCCGGTAATTTATGTGTAAAATTGAGTGTTACACGAGACCATTTTTTAAAAAGTTCATTTTAAAAGTCCAGAACACAATTTTATTTCATTCCACCCGCCCCCCCCCCCCCCCCCCCCCCCTGCAATCATTTATGTGTCAGCCTCTGCTTTTTCCTTTTCCTCTCTATTCCTGCTCGGCTGCCATCACTTCTCATTGCTACTCAGAGCAGAGCACTAATGGCTTTTTGGAAGAGTGAAAAAGGACATTGTCCCCGTCCACGGTTTAGCTCAGCGCTAATAAATCCCCTGGCAGGGGTTGTTTATAACGTCCCCTCTCTGATGCTACTTTCTTAATAGGCCAATTTTACAGTGCGTATGTTCTCAACCCAGCAGCTCGCCGGTTCCACAGTCCCGATTCGCCGTCTGTGCTAATTTGCCAGACTAAAATCTAATGGAGTATGCCAGTGAGGTAAATCACACAGCATTATTTTTGTCTTGCAGCCGTTTCACTGTGGCAGATGTATATAATGAACCATTATGAAGATAAATTCCAGTATTCTCAGCCTCAGCAGCGACTGGAGGACGAGATGCTTCTGAGATAATGGGGTTGTGTAGGAAACCACAGGAAGTCAGAAGAAGAGAGTGGACGGTGGCTCCTCCTGCACAGGAATCTGAAACCTCCACGTGTTTGTCACCGTGTTTCACTCCTGCAGTAAATCAGTAATAACAATGTGACCCTGTGAAGTCGTCTCCCTTCTCTGTGAGTGAGCCGTTACAGTGGCAGCTGCAGGAATTAATGATGGAAACAAACTTTGGAGTCCTCCCTAGAAAAAAAAAAGCCTTGTGGGTCAACTCGGCTGCAAACAGGAAGCAGTGCAGCGTGCAGCATACAAACCACAGACACTTCATCCATATGCAGGAGCGTATGAGTATGATATCCAGCTGATAGATCTGTTTTCCTTGAGTTATTTCAGAGATCCGTCGCCGCCTCTGATATGATAATCTATTCTTTAATCCTTATGTAAATCACTGTCGCCCGCGTGTCAGGGGAAACACAATCTATCAGGTCGGGTGCAAGCAAATTAAGGGCATTAATCACAGAGGAGAAAAGGACACCTGGTCAATCACGGGCGACACTGGCGAGTGTGCGTTGGTTTATCTCCAAGGTCGAGTCTCCTTCGGCTGACATTGGTCCTCATGGCTGTTCCCTCAGAGCCGTAATGGGCAGTAAACTCCAGCCTGGACCTGGTTGTGCCGTGTGTGCACCAGAAAAAGATCCTGTTGTCATTCTGCACAGATTCTACAATAATTTCTTCCCTTTTTGGCGAAGTGATAGATTTGTTAAAGTGGCGCTCCCTTGCTTTTTTATGGCATTCCATTATCAAAGCTAATCCAATCATGTTCCCCGTCTGTAATTCGGAATATTTTACAGCCGGCCGATGAAAGACAGGTCCTGGGTGTTGTCAGTAGTCGACCCACAGCCGCGTAAAATGTACTTCAAGTTTGATTTATGTTTATTTTTCTGCCTCTAAACACGTTAGTGACACGTTCAAGGACATCTGATCGTCATTACAGCGCCATCAAACTCTGAAGCACAGCACAACACCCAATGGCTTATTATAGAAGCGTATGCTAAATTAAACATTACTGCATCGATAAATGTTGCATGGCATTAACCTGACAGTGCTTCATAAATATTGTGCGTTTATTTCCTCCAGCCCTTCGGCCCCCCCCCCCCCCCCCCCCCCCCCCTTCACCCCCGACCTCCCCTGTTCCCTCCACTCCTCCGTGCACAAGGGCCTCTACGTGTTGTTCCCTGAATTCTTCCTACGCAAATGAGCATCAAACAATTTTCAATTCCCCAAATTATCTTTCAAGTTTTTTAATTGGCGAGCACTTTGCACACCTTCAGCAGATGGTTGTGTTCATGTCGGCTAATTTCAGCAACAGGCAATTAGACGTTGCACATTAGCATTTTGTATTTTCATCACCAAGAACCTGTGTGGAACCCCCCCCCCCCCCGACTCACTCACTGGGGTTCTCACGTTTATTCCCGCGGAGTGTTTGACTTACAGGTGGTGAAGGGCTTACCGAGGATGTGCGGCTAATTTCTGAGCTAAAGTGTTTCTCCTTGAAAAGGTTAAAGCATCTGAGGGATATTCCCCGAGCAGATTTAATGGAGCAGGAGCGGAACCGACGGTGGAGCGACGGCGTTTCAGCACCGACAGAATATTGCGTAACGCCGGCTCGACCCCAGAACATCAGTCAGGATTAATTAGAGCGCGGCGGGAGACAAACATTGACCACGTGGACTTATCAATGCAAATTACCTCGGGGATTACAGTTTACACTAATTGGATTTGTACGTGCAAAGTCATTATTTCATTATAATGTGATAATGGACGACGTGTTGACGCTAAGATGAGACACTTGAATTCTGTCTTTCTAGGATCCGGTAGAGACAAAGAGGAAGAGTTTCAAGGTAAAGAATGAACCAACAGGAAATGGCAGTTATGTCCAAATTCAATGTTGTACACCAGGGCAACAAATGATATTTATGAATTTTATGATGATATACACTATATTAAATACCTATATTTAAATTCGAAATTATAAATAAGCTTTTACTTTAAGCTCAAAGTCCAATTTTGGAAACCAAACCATCTCCTGGAGTTGAAACACTTTCTGTCCTCGTCTTCGCTTTGACTCGATTTCACACATCAATCTAAATTTAGCAGGAATCTAAATCTGATGACAGCTGCGTGGTTGTTGTGTCGCTGTCACTCAAATCAAACGTCAAACTTGTAAATAATACTTGAGGATATTTTTGTGTAAAGTTTGATTGTTGATTTTTCTGGGGGTTATAAATGTGTGTTGTTTTGACAGGAGCATAAAAGATTGGTCTGTGTTTGACTCCTGCATCACTCCACTAGATGCACGTTTAAACTGAACCATATAATTGTATAATATAAAGATTAGTGTGTCTACACTTCTTGTCATTGTACAAAAATGAAGCTAAAATATTCAGGATCCAATCTTGTACTTTTGACTTAATGATGCAGAGTAATGATCGTGGTGTTGAGCCGCTGCATCGACGTTCCCCTGCGACCAATCACGAGTCAGTCTCAGCTGTCAATCATGATGTTTTACAAATTTCATAACAATAGATCAAAAAAACCTTTGAATTTACTCCAGTGGGACAAGAACCTCCTGAAATAACAGAAAACATTTTGAGATAAATTAACTTGTGGCCTACATTGAATTTGATCCTTGTCTCAGCCATTAACGTGGAGGAGGCAGGTATTGTGAGCGATACTGCAGTCTGCCACCAGGGGTCTTTATGTTGTTTATCTTTATTTACAGTTTATGACCATAATACTTTTTGCTCCTCATCTGGTGATTCTGCTTCTGTCTCCTCAATTCCCCTGGTAGGTTTTAAAAAGAAAAAGCAGAATAATGTAAACCTATTATTTATAATAACATTTTTATTTGTCAGGAATTATATTATTTCACTCGAGGTTATATTTTATTTATGCAGCTTCACACTCTCTCTCCACCAAACAGAGAACCTGGGACACATGTGGGGTCAGGACAGCTGCTCAGGCTCTGGTCCAGGAGCCTGGATCCCTGTCACAGCTCTAACTGACTTCTGAGCACTGGCCAGAAACGTGCACCAGTCTGGAGACAAGCCGCCCACCAGTGCTCGTTATGGGAAGACGCCGTGTGCTCGGGTGGCCGTGACAGTCCCTGCAGCCCCCGTGGCCTGTTTGTGCTCTCGGGTCACGACCGTGAATTAGGCGAGCTGGAGCTCCGCTGTAGCTCGGCTGCAGTCATCAGTGTCAACACACTGTCCACTCACATCTGTCTCAGAGCCTCATTGACTCCTCGGCTCGGCAGCGACGGTCATTTCTCCGTTTAATTGCTTCATCGAGCAGAACATGTAGCGGTATGCTGACACGTCCAGGGTCACGTCCAAGAAGCTGTGAAACTGCAAATACAGTCAAAGGCTGGAAAACAAGCGCTGGAACGATGTGATGGAGAATGATAGTTTCTCTCCCAACTTCCAGCTGCTGCTCTGATATCCCCCGGAATGAACTGCAGCTTTCAGCAAACGATATAATGCGGAGGTAGCAGCCGAGAGGCAGTTCACTACAAACTGATGGGCGTACCGGTGATGCAGTGGAATTACAGCCGAGCAGTTATCTCTGTTAAAAGAACTTCTTCAAGTGCAGTGGAGCTTTCATATTAGAGCTATAAAGACATGTGGGCCGGCTGTAAATCCAGCCAACGCATGATTTATTATTCTAAAGTGGACGTGAGCACATTGATGCAGATACAGACCCACAGACTATCAGCACGTCCATATCAGAGTATGAGGTAGTAGTACACTCATCAGATATTCAATCAGCTCTCCTGGTGAAATGTACACGTGGGACAGGAAACAATCAGAATCACAGGATGTAGAACAGAGGAGACGTTGGTAAATGTCCTTTAATGTCCTCAGGAGACAGGAGGAGACAGTTCAGTTCTTTACTCTCTTAAGGTTGGACTTGAACCAGGAAGCAAGTCCAGGTTGGTCGGTGATGAGGAATCAGTCCAGAGAAGAACGCTGGAGAAAGTCTCGTGACACATGGACGTGGAACAATCTGTCAATGAGCTGATGATGCAGAGCTGCAACACTTAGATGCACGACCTGTAGATCGCCACCTGGTGGCTGACTGCAGGGAAGGTGGTAAACCCTGCCTCCTCCATGTTAACAGATGAGGAATGGACCATCTCAAAGGTCAAATACATTTTCTCTTAATGATCTCAATCATTTCAGGTCGTTGTTATCACACTCATGCTTCAGGTGTTTCTGATGGGTTCAGTTTTAATTAGTTATTTGATGATATAAGAAGAAGGTGAAACATTGTCCTGGATCAACTTGCACCATGAAGGAAAGACCCCCGTGTCAAAGGTCAACAGCTGTATCCTGTTGTCCACCAGAGGGAGTGGAGACATGTTGTCCATCACTAACCTCACATGACTGAACCTGGCCTGGTGAACATCTGGGTAACAGCTGTATTCCAGAGGTTTCAATCCATCTTTACTCACCAAGCAGAATATCTTCCTCTCTTATGCTCGTTTTATTTGTCTCATGCTGAAATCTGAAAAAATCCATAAGTTATGATTCAAACAATCAATATTTACTGAACATGAGGTGCCCCCCCCCCCCCCCCCCCCCCCCCCCCAGTCCATGTGACTGCAGGTTGAAGAGCCTCCCAGTTTAATTCATCCCCCAATCTTCATGGATTCGATCGCATGTTACGAGCAACAACAAAAGATCAGATTTGATAACTGATAATTTCTATGAGAGACTAATCCTCAAGGATAAATCCTGTATCAGCTCCGGTTTTTAATAATCTTCCACATGAATACAGCAGCTTTTACATAAACTACCTTCACCTTTTGATTTTTACAACAAAGACCCTGATTGGATATCCCTGATCTTTGTCAGCAGTTGATTCTCTATCTTTCCTTTGTCATTAACAGACGCTTCAGATCGACCTTATCAGCAGAACTCTCCCCAGAATCTTAATCCAATTTAGTTGTGTTGAAAAGAAATTAAATATGGATAATATATGCTCGGCTGGAGATAATACACGGCTTCATCAGCGCGGCACGCTGCGGCGCCGATGGTGAGCAGTGATGTAATATTAAAGATAAAACGTGTTACTGGATGTAATCCCCTCTATGTAAATAACACAGTATCTCACTCGTGTCTCTCCCTTGTTTTCATGCAGAGAATTTAAAAGAGATTTGTTCTGATTTGTCTGATGTGCGCATGTTGTTTTTAAATCCTCATATTTCACCGTGTTTACATCGTCGATACTTCTAGTTGTTTATAGGACGGAGGTCGGAGCTCCAGCAGAGAACAGAGCATCTGTCGAGATTCATTCATTTCAATCCAGCCACGAACCCCCTGCACTGCCCCCCCCCCCCCCAGGCACCATCCTCCTAACAATGGTTTTCCCATCAAATATTAAGGTTAACCTACAGCTGTGTGTTACAATGCGCATTTATTCCTCTGCACTCTTCTCGCACGAGTTTGATGCCTCATCCGACCGGAGCTGAGATCTGCCTCCGTGCACGTGGAGCTGAGATCTGCCCCCGTGCACGTGGAGCTGAGATCTGCCTCCGTGCACGTGGAGCTGAGATCTGCCCTCGTGCACGTGGAGCTGAGATCTGCCTCCGTGCACGTGGAGCTGAGATCTGCCCTCGTGCACGTGGAGCTGAGATCTGCCCCCGTGCACGTGGAGCTGAGATCTGCCCTCGTGCACGTGGAGCTGAGATCTGCCTCCGTGCACGTGGAGCTGAGATCTGCCCTCGTGCACGTGGAGCTGAGATCTGCCCCCGTGCACGTGGAGCTGAGATCTGCCTCCGTGCACGTGGAGCTGAGATCTGCCTCCGTGCACGTGGAGCTGAGATCTGCCTCCGTGCACGTGGAGCTGAGATTTTCCTCCGTGCACGTGGAGAGAGAAACAAGAGCATCCTCACTTTTCCTCGATCTTCCCAAGGCCTTGCTCATAGTTTATTCAGAGCTGCTCTTTTGTCCGGTGTTCGTGCCCCTCTTCTTTCCCCTCCTCTTTGTGCTCATCTGTTGGTTCCTATCAGGGAGAAGATGAGGAGATAGAGGTGTTCTTTTCTGTCCCCCCCCCCCCCCCCCCCTCTCAGATAAGATATACTCTGCGTGGAGCTCCTCTCACCCCTTTTATTCTCCAGAGCCCCGGACCTGCTGCTCTACACAGAGATGCTTCTTTAGGGCAGTAATAGGAAACATGTCTCCTCAAGACCCCTGAGATTTTTTTACTATCACATTCCAATGCCCGTTTATGTTTAGATATATATAGATCTCTATATATTGCAAAAGAAAAACTAATATATTTTTTTCAGCTTTCTGCTTTCTTCTGGCTCCTAATGGCCTCTGCATATAAGTTCTCTTTCAAATATTCAGGACTCATTTCTGCGGTTAATGGCAGAAAATGGTCTTATTAACATCCCGTGTGGGAACGGCAATTCTGTGTTGTGATGTGCATCATTTACCAGCTCCCCCCCCCCACCCCCCCCACCCCCCTCCAAGAGCAGGAACCAGCCGCCGATTTTGAATAATTGCTTTAAAGTGGAGTAACCAGACTGTTTTTTCTCAAGTAGGCAATCGACTCTGTGGCCGCGCTCCGTCTGTTCTCAAGTCAATACTCTAACACGAGGGGGGGGGGGGCTTGGATTCAACCTGGAGACTTGTGAGACACCGTCTGTGCACGAGTTGCCTCACGTGCGTTGATTATCAGCTGTTTATTTGTTTGAGTGAGCGCCTGATGCACGATGTAGTAAAATATGCAATCATCAGCCCCCCCCCCCCCCCACCACCACCACCCCCCCCGAGCCCTCGTTTGATGGTAGCCTCTTAATGAGGAACAAGCCAGAAGACTTGCACCGGTCGTGTCCTTGCCTCCAACCTTTATGCAGAATAGATTAACTCCTGACACTAAGTGTGACTGCAGGGGGACGCCGAGACACAAGGCGTGGTGGGGGGGGGGGGGGGGGTGTGCTCCCTGGTGAGGACAACAGAGGCGTCCTGTCTCCCGTGGACAGAAGGCACGGCAGGTGGAGGAAGCAGAGAGGTTTGAGGAGTCAGGACCCCTGTCGTCCTTCCCCTCGTCCCCCTCGACCTTCCTCTCCATCTGCGTCCCCTCGTCCCCTCGTCCCCCTCGTCCCCTCGTCCCCTCGTCCCCTTCTCCCTCACATGAAGCTGTAAAAAAGGATCTCATTGGACATACACTGTTCATTAACTGAGTGACAAGGACAGATTGCCACCTATTGGTCGTAACTGGTCACTGGTGGCAGAGCAGCAGATGTAAGATGACATCATTCCTCAGGAACCTAAGATCACTTCCAGCCTCTGAAGCTGCGCGTGTGTAAAATATATATTTATACTGCTGCTCTCGTTTTCCTGCTGTAGCTCCGCGTCCAGACAAAACAACAAATTAGCATAACAAATCATCTCTCTGCAAATTGATCATTTCCTTTGCGAGGCGCAGCGGACACGCCGTTGCTCACAACTCGCCGAAGATGTCATTACACTTCTATATTAAGATTCAGCTCCCCCCCCCCCTGTAACAGTTCACTTTCCCCTGCTTGTACTTTCAGAAAAGTACAGAAATTAAAAACTTAGCGGCTCCCCATTTATCCAGCAACATTTCTCTGGGGGCCCTCGGACTAATCTGGAGCCTGGGTGGATTCTTCTTCCCCCCCGGAGGAGTGTGTCATTGGACTCTCATTTGAATAATATTACTGTGGATAAAGAAGAGCCATTATGAGCAGGGACCGCCTTAATAGAGCTCCACAATCAAATCACAACACTGCAGGAGACCAGCGTTGGCAGCCCGGACTCATTTAGCCGGCCTTTTAACTCGGCTTCTCTCCAGCGAGCTCACCGTAACCTGCTAAGCCGGTTCGTCCTGCAAATCCCCCCCCCCCTCCTCCCACACACTCACACACACACACAGACACACACACATACATACACACACACACACATGCCGTGGAGTGTTTGGGATATTTGTTGCCTGTCTTTCTAGCTGGCGAGCACGAAACACAATATAACCCAAGTTCCTCCGGTTCCAGTTACACTTTTAATCCCGTCTCGCTCAATCATTTACTACAAACGGCGACAGCACGGACTCAATCCAGCACGACACGCAACACAACAACGCTTTGTGTAGCTCGCAAGTGTGCACGAGACGTGTCACACTGTCGGTCGGGTGGTGGGAAGTGACCCAACACACATTTGGACGAACACAACTGAAGCTGAAACTGCTAAATTAGCATTTCTCCTGAAGATGATAATTTTTTCGGCTCCAGCCCCCTGCGGTGAAGCTACCTCACAGATGATTCTGTGTATAGTTGTATATTTGATCAAGTTCTGAACTTAAATGCTGATGATGCAAAAGTATTTCTTTACTTTACCTGAATATTCTATCGTACTTTAAGATGTTGTGTTTTTTATTTGAATGCCCTCATCGAGCTCCTCTGAGGGTTTCTCTGATTTCTGTATATAACGTTATGTGGAAACCAATAAAAATGAAAAATGAGTCATTGACGGCACATTTATAAATATTTTATCTTGTAAAATATGATGCACTGTCAAACTGTGCAGCATTATAACCTTGAGGCGCTGCTATCAAACACGTCAACCTGTGCCTGCACTCTAATGGCTACCTATATTTTCTTATAATTACTTGTTTACAGAGTTATGAAAACAAAACATACATACGTGTAATGTGCAAATGATTGTCAGGGTTGGTAGTTTGACTCCTGGCTCAAGACGTGTGAAAATAAAAGTTGTGTGTGATTATGTGTATATAATATATGTGTAATGAAAGAATGCTTATGATTATATATATATAATTGAAAATTAAATGTTGGATAAAGCTTATTTCACTGCAGTAAACGATACGAGTGCTTCTGCCACCACCAATAAATGGTTAATAGGAAATACGCATAAGCTGCCCTCTTCTAAATATCCTCACATCTGACATGAAGTTAAATTGCTGTGAAATGATCCCCAGAGTGCTGTCACACTTTCAGATGGACAAACGAGGGGGGAGAGCGAGAGAAAGAGGGGGGGGGGGGGGGGAGAGAGAGAGAGAGAGAAAGAGAGAGAGAGAGAGAAAATGTCAAGGATAAGTGCAGCACACTCTCCAAACAATCGAGCCACAAGAGGCAATATGCAGGAGAAATTAAGGCTCCGGTCTGGAGAAGAAGCATTAACGGCCTCTCGTGTTCCCAAACTTCTCATCAGACGGTGGCAGATTTACAGATGTGTGTGTCTGTGAATGTGCAGCTGAGACAAAACACCGGCTCGAAAGAAAACGAGGGGAAAGAGCAGAATCTGTGGAACGACACTCGGGCGGCCGGGTCCCCGAGCTCGCTGCTCTACTCCAACTTTATTGATATTTATTGCTGTTTGTGTGATTTGAAGTGAAAAACCTAATTATCTTTATATCAGGGAGCTCCATGTAAGTTAGATGATATCGCAAACTGCCACAACAACAATGCACCCGGCGGAAAAATCTGATTAAAAGCAACTTTTTAAAAATGTTGTGTTGAATCTGCGTTGACATTGAAGCCAAATTGAAAATGCTCGTTATGTTTTACCTTGAATAATTTCCTCTATGACCGACGCTGAATAAATAATGATCCACTCAGTATCTAAAAGTCACCTTGGACTGGATTTGACTTGATAAAATAATTAGTACCAGAAACCAGACCTTTTTAAAAACACTTTATTTATTCAACCTTTTTAAAGCTGCTCTCATCGTGCAAACACAACATCCATCTAGAAAAGGGCAACACAATCAATTAGACAACAATAGATAACAATGTAATTCACTGTTCCCCAGTTATAAATACTGGAAATACAATAGCTCAACAATAGATATACTTGTTGAACTAATCAACATCTGTCCGATATGTTTTGCAGATGTTGAGCTGAACCTTACATACAACAATTTAAATCATATTCCAAACATATACACATATAAACAGTTAAAACATAGGACTTGAACACAGATTGACAGAGCATCACTTCTCCTGAGTCACGCCAGCACTTGATAAAAAGGTACAAACCTGGTTTGCAGTCACATCGATGACAAACCATTTCTTCCTGGTTGTGTGGGACCACGAGGCGTGGAACTGGCCTGAGGTGGATTCTGTGAAAACACATCATTGTGTTTGTAACTCGATGAAATTACTTTTCATTGCCGGGGCGAACAAGGACATGTCGGGCAGCCACACTTGTCTTTTACCTAAAGTAGATTTGAGCCATCGCTGGTGACTAAGTCCGGTGGAGGAGCTTTTTAAGTATTTGCCTGCACACGCACTTGGATTGTAGATGGCCCGGTGTTGATATCAATCACTGCAAGGTGTAGAAAATTGGATTAGAGTCAAGTAAACAACACTCCAGGGTCGTATGACTCTGCAGACACAGGTTTTTATCGGCTCCGGCTCCGATCAGCGCTGATGGAAACGTGACACCAGGGAAAAGAGGCTAATTTCCTCTTCTTATCTTCTTCTTCTTCAATTTCGCACTTCGGATGCTGACACTGCACAGTATTAAAACACACATTTAACCCCTTACTGCCTGAATTGTTTTTGGCTGTCATACAGATGCTAAATTAAGTGGATATTGTTAAATTCAATATAGCATATACAGTAGATATACAATTAAGGTATGAGGCAAATTAGCGACATTAGGCATAATGGGGCATAACCTTAATTTAACAAATTCTCCAGTCTGTAGATTATTATGTGGACTGTAATGTGTATCCTCACCATTTGGCTGTCTGATATGTTATCTTCTCATTTCTTATCTGTGAGGACTAGTGTACATTAAGTCTTGTTTTTGAAATTTCTACAAATAAATCATATATATATATATATAAAAAGAGAAGAGAAGCAAACTCCTTGTGATATAATATCGCATATGCATCAACTTCTGAACTAGCTTTTTTGTGCAGGAACTGGTACGGCCTCTCCTGGCTACAATCACACGCACACACACACACACACTGCCAAACTAATTCCCATTATACGAATAGTCTACCTGTAATACCAGCAATATATATCTTCCGTCGTGTATCAACAATTATGCCTCTGCTCTAATTCTAACGACAAAGATTAAAAGTGACAAGTTTAAAAGTGAATTTCAACCATTAATCTTTCACAGCTCCAGTATGGTTGATGGCAGAAGCTGCTGTTGCTAGGAGATGACTACCATAACTGTAGAAGCTGAATATGATACGGGGGGGAGGGGGGGGGGGATCCGTCCCTCGTTAAGGATGCTCATAGCTTTTCACTATAAGCATGTTTCAGGTGTTTGGTACTTTATAGTAAATAATGCCACAGATTCAACACACACACAGAGAGAGAGGTCTGCAGCTTGGCCTCTGGGAAATTGGTGTCACTCCCTGAAATTAGCCACTGCTTTGAGAATCTGAATAGAATAATTTGCGGTTGATCACTTGTGCCAGCAGGATCGGCTCCTTGCATAATTCTCTTCCATCTTTGGACAATGCACCGGAGTGGTTTGACATTTCTGGGTCACTTCTCGCTGCCGAGGCATTTTTTCTAGGGGTTCACTGGTAAAATTGAAACATGAAGATGCCGTGTTTCCCCGGCTGGAACGAGGGGGAGCAGAGTTTTGAATTCAGTGTCACATTGTGGAGGTAATAAGACGAAGCCCGAGGGCGGAGCCACCTTTTCTCCTGCTTGTCCTTCGTCTCCTTCTCTTTGTCTCCTACACAAAGACAACACGGTCCAGTCTGTGTTGTCTTTTCATTTATAAAAAATGCAAAGAGGAATTTATCCCAAAGTCCAACTTCCAGTGAAGGGCATCCACTGTGCATCCCAGTTCAGAGATGCAACACACACACACACACACACACAGACAAAGACACACAAACACACACAGGCGCCGCTTCCTCCCCGACACTCTCTGGCTTTGTGGTCAAATGAGATGCGGTACAGACGGAGCTGGAGGAGAAAGTGGTTCCAGAGAAAAGAGGTAAAGGTCGATCTGTCTTCAATTTGCTCTTTGATTCTCCGCGGCGGCAGGTAATCAAAACACCATCGAAATATTCCATCGAAAGCAGAGAAACAAGTACAGTAGAACCTTTTCTCTCCGAGGGTCACAACTCATCCGACACGGAGACCTTTTACCCAGCGAGCTGCAGTGGACACACTGGAGTATGAAACCACAGCTGTGCAGGTGTCTTGCAGGAATATTTGGTCTCGTAAGAACCGGATGATTCCTCATTTTATTCAACAGGGAGCAGATCAAAGCGGCGCATTACCACTTCATACAAACTGGGCCAGCAGCAGCCCAGAGGTTAGACCCAGTGTGCTGGTGACCACGAGGCTGTCGCTCTAATTCACGAGATTGGCTGGGAAACGACTGGGCCGTTAAAGGTCCCTTGAGCAAGGCAGTTAAGCCTCTGGATGGGGTTCAAAGCGGCGTTCGTTGAATCAGAATCAGAACTCTTTTAATTGCCAAGTATATTTACACAAACAGGAAATTGCCTTATAGAAGTAGGATCAACATTGAAAGGCTAAAATATAAATGTCTGTTGTGCAATAGTAGGAGTAGAATTGACGTTGGCTAATTATTAATAATCATGAAATGTGATTATTAAAATAACAATTATTTCTTAAAAATAATCAAAAATGATAAAGCTATTAATTAAGAAATGTAACACATTTAATTAGAAATGATACGGTTATCCATTAATAATAGTTAAAATAATTAATGAAAACAATAAAATTATCAATTAAGAATAATACAAATCTGTAATCATTGCTTATTGTTGCGGGGCACCACCCTGGTTACAGGGACCAACAATTCAATCTTTAAATATCAGTCTCAATGATATAAGTTATATTAATAATCTCAATATTTTAGTATTAATGATTATATAATAAACAATGAAGGGTTTTAAGTTCGAGCACAGGCAATCATAATCCAGCTGCAATCACATACATATGCACAAATAATCACAGACTACAGATACTTTAATTACAAAAGCATTTATTAAAAAGGGGAAATAAAGTTATAATGTTATTCAATGATTCATCATTTTAACAAGCTCCGATATTTCAAAGATAAACACAGCAGCAGCACTTATCACAATTCAGAAAATACATGTAAAACCGGCGGTCTACCTATGTATGTCTGTCTCGGTGTGTGTGTGTGTGTCTGTGTCAAAGTGTCTCTCTGTGTGTGTGTGTCTATGTGTATGCATGTGAAATAAAGTTAGTGTTATTTAATGATTCATCATTTTAACAAACTCCCATATTTCAAAGATAACAACAGCAGCCGCTTATCACAATTTAGAAAAACACATGTATTCATCTATGTGTATCTGTGTGTGTGTATCTGTCTGTGTCTATCAATGTGTCTCTGTGTCTGTGTGGGTGTGTCTGTGTGGGTGTGTGTGTGTGTGTGAGAGAGCGAGAGAGAGAGAGAAAAAGAAGGGGGCGTGGCGATGACGCAGTCACGTGGTGACGTCACATCTAAGATGGCGGCCGATCATGATTCGTGGAATCAAGGCCTAAAAACTCTCAAAATGGCGGATTGACTACAAAACAAGATGGCGGAGCCGTTATGAATTTAGAGCCAGAATGGGAGGAGAGGGAGAGAGGAGGCGTGGCAATAATAGATTCAAAATGGTGGTTTAACTTGCGTTAGATTTATCTTTTAACAGATGTAAATCTCCGCACAATATCTCTGACGGTAACACGTTAAAAGGAAGCAACGGCTCGTTACCGCGCGCTTCTCGAAAACACAGTAGACAAAGGAACCGGATGTGACGTCTCGGTCCGCCGTGTAACAGCTAAAAACAGATCAGCGATCTACAAACAAACATACAATCAAACAAACGACACGCTAAGTATTTAAACTAGTCTCTGCCCAGACAATAAAGCCTCTTACTGTGACCTCCGCGGTGTTGCTTGCGCGTGGGGCGCGGATTTCCGGGAGTCCAGTGAATGTCTCGTTAAACCTCAGGATGCGTGCGAACGGGCGGATTCCTGGAAAACAAATCAGTATCCTGGCCTCTTAAGCGGTGCTCCGGTGGGTCTCGTGGTTGCAACGGAGATCAGCGCTGGGCCGAATCGAGCGAACTTCTCTTGTTCTTGGAACGGAATTCGGCTTCGTCTCTTCTGCAGGGATGAACAGCGGTTGACGCAGCTGTGGATTTGGAAAGAAAGTCTCTGAGCTCGGCCAGCGAGGGAGCGAGTTCCTGTGCACGGCCTTTTCAAGTTAAAAACAAAAATAGTCTCTATCAAAGTAAGATCAAACTTAAGATAAAAGACAATGAAAGAAATGAAAGAAAATAACTCTGGTTGCCCCCTTTAGCAACTAAATCATCTGGAAAGACCCGGAGGGGTCTGTTGACGTCTTCAGAGCAGGGAAAAATGGCAGCGATTATTGATGTCTCAGTGGTTTTGTTCTACCTGAGAGGTCCTGCCTCCTTGAGGTGCTGGTCATGGGATGATGCTGGCTTTTAGCCAATTGAGTGTCAGAGGTCAAAGGAGAGTGGGAGCGGCCAGGAGCAGAGCAGGGGTTTCTGGGGAGACCCCAGGGATTAAGTTAACACCAGAAGATGCACTCTCCATGCTGGATCTTAGAGGGAGACTTTAGCTGGCTTCATCTTGGCTCAAAGGCCACACTTTTACGACCCATTGTGTGTGGATCCCACCACATGGTTAGTTCTGTAGGGACTCTTGCCCAACATGTCTAAAACAACACAGGAACATATTCATCGGGCTGTTTTCTGTGATCTAGTGAACGATTGAAGTGGAGAGACGCTGCAGGTCGGTCAGACGAGGATATAAATGAAATGTGTTATGGTTATGATTGATCTATTCATTTAAACGGCATCAAACATCAAAACTTGGTCAGAGACATCCGGCGAGCTAACAGCTGATCAGTGTCCTCACGTCATGGAGCCGCGTCCATCATGAAAACAATTTGGGGAAGTTATTTGTTTCTAGGAATGAAAACACCTTTGGTTAATAGACTTGATTGATTAACTGTATATTCTGAAAAGATTCGTAAATTTCTTTTCAGTTTTGAAAGCAGGATTTTTATAAATGCACCTTTTGTTCAAGTAAACAAAACAACATGACAAAGCTGATTTTGTTTTCATGCAAACGTTGTTTGGCTTTAATCCTGAGATGTCACTTGATGTTTTTAGACTCACACACACATACACACACACACACACACACACACACACACTCACACACACACAGCAGGTCGGGGGTTTAACTTCCCGAGGAGCTAAATGTTTGATTAGCTTCATGCAGCATTAGCCGTTTCTCACTGGAATATGTGTCATGGCTGCTGCTGGAGTTGTCCATCACAAAGCTGGCGTGTGGGTTAAATAAATAAATGAAGAAAGGAAGAAAGAGGTTTGCAGTGTAAGAATCACTTCATTGTGTTTCCAGCAGCTGTTTGACAATGTGTGTTGTGCCTGAAAGACGTTCGCACAAAGTCGATTGTCTTCATCAAAACAGACAAATTCCCAAATTACATTTTACTTTGGAAGTCAACAAGAATTTAGACAAATAAACGTGAAATGTGGAGCTTTTCCCCAAATGCCCACTAATGCGTCTACAACAACTAAAAACCTGTCTGTTGTTGTGCTGAAAGCTGCTGCTCACCAATTCAGAACAGACCCTGCACATTGTGTGAAGCTGACCGGAGAGAGAGAGAGGACATTCTCTACTGTCGATCCGCGGCCTCCAGAGAGAGACTCGGGCACAGCCAGGCAGAACTCTCCCAGATCCCTATTTTCAGCTTTGCCAGCCAAACGTGTTGGAGCTGCTGTCGTCCCACTGTCTGTCCTGGTGAAGACATCCCGACTCTAATGGCCAGTGTGGACCTGTATTGGAAAACCAGTAGGCAGGCTGGAGCAGAAAGCCTGGGCTCTGTCCCCGGTAGCTGTCAGGTCACAAATATTTTCTCCTCATGAATCTATATAATGATTTCAAGCCAGTTATCTCCTGCAGGCGACTTTACACTCAGGGTTTTATCGTTATTCCTTCTGACAGGTCACGTTTCATCTCATTTATCTGGCATTAATAATTGAATAAAATATACATGTACATCTGCTAACATTGGGAAGGCAGGGTCTATGACATTCTGGGGCCAGCCACCAGGGGGCGAACCATAGGGCTCGGCTTAACGTTTAGGGAGCCATTGTTTCCCCTCAGTCTCTGTTTCATTAACTAAACCAAAGCACAGAAAGTGATGGGAACCCACTAAGTGCAAAATCGGATTTTCACCAGAAATGTTATCATTTGTCTTTTGCCAACTAATTAAATGGAAAACCCGGAGACAACAGCTGCTTCACAATAAAAGCCTTTTGTCACATGAGGGAAAACAATTAAATTATGTGTTTAAAAAATATACAATATGTAATTCAGCCGTCAAGTTGCTCGTATTCAGTTATAAAATACACAAAGAGCAGAAACTAGAGTTCCAACACATCTTGTTGATTGTAGATAATTTGCTGTCACTTGTGCAGTTAATTCCAAAGCAAACATTTCAAATAGAAACAAGTTGATTGTGAAATTGGTTCATTTTGAGTTTCTCTTCTGTTTGCATTGTGGGTTTTGTTTAAAAATGATAATAATTTAATAATAATCTTTATTTATAGAGCAGCATGAAAACAGAGAGATGGTAAAACATCAGGTTTAGTAGAAACAGGTCAAATACATAAGTGTATAAATACAAGTGATGTGTCAAATCTCGCTTTAAACACATAAATACAACATTATCATTATGATTTGTACGTTATGATTTAAAAAACACATCTAATCGAGTTGGAACCAGTTCACATCTTGCACCTCCAGAGGAGCACGGTTCATTTTGTCCGTGGGGTCGAGTCCGGTCATCAGGGAGATTTGACTCACCTGGTTATTTAACACTCTTTTTTAAGATACCGCCGGTCGACCCGTCTTCAAACCCACGGCTGCAGAACGACTCATATAAACCTTATCTCACTTTGCCTGGATGCAATTTCCTCTCTTGCTTCTGTTAGATAAAGAAGAAAGACTTTAACTTTTAACTCCTTTGTTTTCACACTGGAGCAGAACTATGTTGAAATTGCAAAATAGTAATAATCTCCCTCTAATCTGGTCCCGCACGCTGAACAGGGTTTAGTTCCGATCAAGCAGTTTTCTGTGAAATCGGTTTGTTAAATATTGCGATGCACGTCTCAATATTTCATTCTTGTTTAACGACCAAAGCTGACGAGTTAATTAGTGTTTTTTGCAGAAGAGCTGAATCAAGCTCAACGCGTCTTCCCGTGAGATCTCCTGGTTTACGTGAATCGGACGGTTCAGGTGTTTACGTTCTGAAGCCTCAGGTCATCGAGTCTGTTCAGTTTCTCAAAGTGAAGATGATTTTCCTCGAGTCCCGTCCCAGAGCATTAACTCAAACATAATGTGAATAATGGAGGCGGTTTCTTTGCTAATCAATATTTATGGACTTGTCCGTTCTCTTAATGACTTAATGGGGAATAAAAAATTATGATTTGTCTGATTTTTATTCATTTATTTTGCACCGTTTGGCCTCATTTCATTTAGACAATGTGAGGCAGAGATCTTCTGAATTTGTTTAAAACATTAATGTGTAAATTACTCAAATTTACATGTGCTCATCTCGCCCAAAGTTAATTCAATGCCTGAGATGGAGTAAAAAAAATGGTCGGCATTCAAATTTCTCGTAATATTTAAAAGTGTTTTTATCCACTCGTCTGAGGGACGAGTTGCTCCCCCTGGCAATGCTTTCTCTTCCTGGGGGGGGGGGGTCCTGTGGCGTTCCCAGTCCAAACTCCCAGTTCGACATTCCCAGTAGACCTGCACTGCCCAGGAAAGATCTTGCTTGCTCATATTGTTCTCTGTTGTCTTTTGTTCTCATGCAGGAGCAACACAAACACTATCAAATTAATTATTTCCACTTTCCTCTCACCTCACAGAATATAATTAAAAGGTGAATTTGTTTTTGCTTAGGTCCAGAATGAGCATCAACCGTCTCCGATGAGCTTCCCCACTCTCGCAGATTCCTCTCTGTCTGTGTGGTGAACAGAGTGAAGAGACCAGAGAAGAAAGTAAAGTAAGAACCAGTAACTTTCTTCAACAAGATACCAAAAGACCAAGTCTCCACCTCAGCTCTGCAGCCTGGAGCCTTTTCCCTGCAGCGCCCCTGCAGCGCCTGGAAAGTATTCAAAAAACTGCTTGGAAGAATTTAAAACTCTGCAGTACACTTTAGGAAATGATCAGCAGTGATGTGAACATGTGCTAAGTGGGAAGAAAGTGTTGCTCTCCGAGGAGATTGCCAAAGCGCTGATCCCAGAGCTGCACATCAACAGGGGGTCACAGCTTAGTTTCCAGCTTGAGGGTAGATTTAAAACCTTTGGTTCAACAAAAGAGAGTTTCTAGGTCATGTTACCCCATTACTGCATTGATTAAACAACTAGTACTATCGGATGCTACTAGAGAATCCAACAAGTGAGTAGAAAATACACACATTTATACTTAAACTTTGAAAGACTGTGTATGATGTACAACATGTATGATGGCGTGAGACCTGGAACCTTTATATTCAAGATGCAACCATATTGTTGTCATAACAGAAGAAAGTGGTCGAGAATTAAATAGAAATATAATATAATAATTAATTTTTCTTAATTTCTTGTCCATTTCTGAACCTTTTCTTCAAATAACTGGTCATTAAGTGTAATTTTCCAGGTCTGCTGGTCATGGAATAGAATATTGCAAGTAATTATACAGAAATGATAAAGTTCAGAGAAAGTTATTTGACATTGAGACTGTGTTGACTTTAAAAGCTTTTGTTAATTTCCTGAGGATTTTTACCTTGAGAGAATCGTTCCATTAAATCCTGGATAGAGGGAAAGAAAAAGCCATTTTCTGCATTTTCAATTGATCTGCTGTGAAATTCTTTAAAGACTCAGCTCCACATTTAACTGGAATTAGTAAATTGGAAATGTACCAAGTGAAAACTAATTCAGCCTCTAATTAGGGCCAAATAATGGGAGTTGGAAATGAGCAACATGGCCGCGTGTAGCCTCCCGAGGGCCTGGACCTGAGACAACCCCCCGAAATCAACGCAATCCTCAGTAATGTCTTCCCCAGACTGCTCATTTGTGTTTATTCCTATTGTGTGTGTGTATCCTGCATTGAGGAAATTAGATGTTTAACTATTAGATCAGTCTAAAACACCAAAGGACTTCTTCCTCCCATTGTAAGAGTGAAATCATGTCAGGGAAAGTTGCAACAATTACAAGACAAGAGTTAAATCTGACCCCAGTTCAGGATACAAGACTTTTTGGAACTTCAGATTGAACTAGTTTCGTTTTGATTTCATGTTTTTTGAGTCATACTTTTAATTTCCTTTTTATTTCAACTTTCCCAGTCACTTCCTGTTTTAATTTGAAGTTACCTGCGTCTTTTATTGGCTTCACTTCCTGCCTCTGTGATTGTTTGCTCCCCCCTAATGTGTAAATGTCACATCTGCTTTCTGCCTGTTATTTATATTTTGCTTGTGCGTGTAAACCTACAAACAGATTGTTATTTTTTGGGGAGATTAAACTTGTTTCTGCACTTTCAGCTTCCTGGCTGCAATTTGGCTCCTGTAGCTGCAAACAATAACTTCATATTTTGAAAGGACTCACTCCAACAAACAGGAGAAAAATGCTCCCTGCTAAATATCTGGACTCCTTCAACGACTCAGTAAAACTCGACCACAAATGGAAGTGGAGTGGAACCAGTGGGAGACCACCACGGGAAATAATGGTTTTGAAAGGGCTGGAAATAAGTAGAAGAACCCAAACCTCTTGATAAAACAGGATTATCCAGTGTGAATTGATCTCAGTTAAGGAAGTGGCCACATGAAGAGGAGGGAGCAGCTTATCTGAGATGAGATAAGATGATTAGTCACATTGACTCTCACACCTGAGCAGCGGGGGGGGGGGGGGGGGGGCAGAGATTCCCCTCCAGATAGAAAACGAGTGCAGCTAAGATCCGAACGAAGATTCTGACATGAGTAGAGAAGAAGAAATGTTCAACTCACCAAAACATCCACGGGTTCAGTTATCAACTTTTCTCATTTTCAAATGCTGCATATTGTTTCTGATGTATAATTGCTATTTAATGTGTGTTATTAAATCCATTTGAACTAAATTGAGATGACGATGTTCTGGCATGAAACTGATTTTATCCCTAAGATTCTTATCCAACTGCTTCATGAAGTCTGAAGCAAAATTTCTGTAGAATTATAAGATATATAAGATTGAATTTGACGTCACAATCGGATATTATAGTTAATAACAATCTTTTGTGTGAGTAGAAACGAGGAAAACCAAACTGTTGCCTGTTATTTAAACGTATTAAAAGTGAAACTCCATCATTTGGATGCACATTGTCTAATTACTCATTAATTTTGTCTCATTCTCTTCGCCTTAGGTTTCTGTCTGATTGGAAAAAATTCCTCCATTAAAAACATATTTCATCGACTCCTTTATGTTTAGCTGTAAATAAATCACGTCCTCTGTGATACGGAGAGAAAAGGTTCTTCGGTTGCAACACTGAGGCTTCGTGGAGGATTATTAATCATTCTACTTCAAAGAAGAAAAGGCCCAGTTTCCTTTAGAGGAACTTCCACTGATCCCTCTTCAGCTCATAGATTCATATTTTCATACAGAGGAGAACTGGTATAAAAGTAAATACATAAGATTATATTTCATCCCGTTGAAAATTGAGATCTGCCTGATTTTTTAAGGAAGTGATGGGTGGATTAGAATTTGAAAGAAATCAATGTTGCATCATGGTGGAATTTTTTACATCAAACAAGTTATGATTCAAGATATTGATCCTCTAACGTTCAGTTTTGCATCATCATAAGTAATAAATTCTAGAAAAAGGTTTAAAAAATTTGACCTTCACTATCGGAGTTTTGGGCTAAAGCGTTCCCATGATGTTTAAAAACTATATTCATATTATATATATTAATTTATCCAGACATATGTATGAGCAATAATGTCCCAGATTTGTGTATCTGCACAAATTATTGCTGCTGCAAAAAATGCTTTGCAGTTATGTAGTCATTTTTTAGATCAACATGGAAATTGTCAAAACAATAAATTGGATGTTTGCAACTTGAGGAAAGTGTAAATATGCTAATGATGAATGTGCAATGATGATGTGCACGATTTTTCAATGGAGGAAAACATATTGACCTGTCAAATACAATATTACAAATAGTTCCTGAGCAACCACTTTTTTATTTGTTATCTAGTTTTGCTATAAAACTTAAGCTTTTCCCTGCGTGACTGAAGGCTGGTTTGGTTAAATCCATTTTGAGAACAGCTCCTCGGCTGCAGTGCGTCCACGTCCTGATGCCGACGGCTCCTGAAGCTCCTGTGTTTCTCTCTCTCTCTCCTCCGCCGTGTTTCTCTCTCTCTCTCTCTCCACCGCCGGGTGGAAGATGGCCGCCCTATCGAAGAATCACAAGTCGGGTTGAGATATTAAAAGAGCTCGGGCCCTCAGGACGTCTGGAGCCGGGCTGCACCGGACCCATGTCTAATAAGGTGGAGAGGAGCAGAGCGTCGTTTCAAATCTACTTCCCCCCTCCCCCCCCCCCCCCCCCCCCAGATGCGTCTTTTATCAGGTGGATTGGCCGGGGCTGCTTTTTTTTCTACTTCACACAAAACGGACGCCGGCCCCGAGAACTTGTGAGGAAATTATCTGCTCGTGCAACTCTATCGCTCTCACATCTATAAATAGTATCTCCTGACAAATTGAGGTTGCTCTTATCAGAAAATTGAGATTTCACAGCTTTGAGGGTGAGATGTGAAGTGACACATCAAAGGGCTTCTGGTCTGGGTTGAGCCAGGCGGGGGTCGTGGGGGGGGGGGGGGGGGGGGGGGGAGCTGATGGCAAAGGGAGGGAAGCGTATCTCCCTCGGAAGAAAAAAAACGGAGAGACGGATGGAAATTGAGCCAGAGAGCCGCTGCCGCTCGGACTCATGACAAGGGAAGATAGAGGAAATGTGCAAAGTTGTCCAGAGGGTGTGGCCAGAGAGGGAGAGCCACTTGAAAGCATAAATCTGAATATATTACTCTGCATCTATTCCAGATACAGATATCGTGAATAATAAGATGTGGCAGATTATGTGCTTGTATAACCAAACAAGTTTAAATTATAAAAACTGCTGCCTCCTCGTATTATTTGTCAGATTTCAGTTGGACCTCTGGAGGACGTCCACAGAAATTAGGTCCGGACCTTCTCAGGCGTTCCAGAAAAATAATCATTAGCAGATGAACAGACACTTGGTCACAATTTCCAGAAACCAGAAACCATTCTGCATCAAATTCTCAGAATGGAAAACATTACTGACCACACAAAAATCTTCTTGATGTGACCCTGATATTTTTGTTCACGACTTTCAGGACTTCCATGAAGAACGACAGAAGGATTTAACAAATTAAAAAAAGGAAGCAAAGTGTGATTTACTAAACGTGCTGTGATGCACGATGCATTGAGGGTTTGAAATATATCATCGTGATTGGCAATCACTCCGTGTTGAGTAAGACGGTCCTTCCGGGGGGGGGGTCCGTGGCTGATGGATGACTTTCACTGATTAATTGGGTCTATATTCATATTAATCTTTTTGAAATTACAACTCCACTTTCCTGTCATCAATCTCACGTGTCTGTTGTGATAGATGTACTTGTCTGAATGAATCCCACAGCGTTTTCTATTTTCCCCACATATTAAGTATATTTCTCAGTTTTATTGAGTTTTACAGCTGCATATTGTTATGTAGACACTAATATGCTGGTGTTAAGCAGATATAACACACATCAAGTCTGCATTTTAGGTTAGAATATAAGATGCTAACATTTAGTAGGTTATATATCTATAATTGATAAATGATATGAATGCTTCTTGTTGTGCTGACGTCCTTTGGAGCCATGTTTGCTTCAGCAATCGCGAAAACTGATGTTCGACCCCGATTTATTCCATCAAATAATTAATACAAACCAAACTTGTTACTACTTCTGACTTTTGTTTTGTTTCATCTCCCCATCTGCCAACATGGAGGAGGCAGGGTTTTTGACCCATCATGCCACTAGAGGGCAACAGACACACAGAAACACGTTGAATCGTCCATCTTTATTTTCTGTGTATGGGTAGAACAAACACAAAATGGAGACAAAGCTTATTATAATGTTTGAAATGTAATTGCAATCCTTTCAGAATTCGCTCGTGGCACTTCAGGAACTTAGCTTATTATCAAAGTCAGAAGGATTCACCACTGGGAGCATGATTCTCTGCACAGATTCCATCCTAATCCATCCTGTGTTTGTATTTCACTGAGACTTATCCTCTGCAGCATCTCCACTCTTGTTTTGTGAAGCCCGCAAAGAACAATGTGTTCACCGCCGTCTTTTGTAATGTGCATAATACCTGTTATAAACTGCTCGCTCAGATAAGAGATAGAAGTCTCTACCTGCTCCATTATATCTCTGCCCTGCTCTGTTCTCAGAGGCCAGTGGCTACAGTGTCCCTGCTGATAGCGGAGTAATCTGGAGCCTGCATCTCTCTCTCTCTGCAGCTCCGTCAGCCAATCCTCCGACTGTATTAAAAAAGAAACTGCACGGTGCAGAATCTCTCCACCGGGGAAGCGCTTGCCACTCGCCCGGAGCACGTGAGCTGCACCGTTCTGTCTCCATCCGCAGAGTTTGTTCCACATACCGGGTTCAAAATGTTGCATCTCTCTCATGTGTCCAGTTGAATTATGCATGGAGGGGAAGGGGCCGGCTATGCATTCACAGAAATACTACAAAGGGGGATGTGTCATCTCCGCTAATAATTCCAAATGAGCTTGTTAGCTAACTAGTGCTCTAATGAAACGAGATCCCCGCGGGTGGGGGGGTGCTTAACTGCTAATGAGAACACACAGCTCAGGACGACACAACTTTTACTGTGGACTCTGTGGCCTGATTACATAGGTTTGCAATCAAAGGCGTGTGGATGTGAGAGGCTTCTGTTTCCACTTTCGCTGTGTAATATTCATGCTCATCTATTATGCCGTGTGGCTACACACACTTTATTTCAACCATTAGATAATGGGTCGTCTAAAAATACTTCCTTTGGATTGTCATCCGTAGTAAAAAATGATTTCCTCGTGATTCAGTCCACAGAGACGCAGGCTTTCAAACTT
>NW_026519183.1:0-34811 GCF_947347685.1 Pleuronectes platessa
CACCTGAGAGGCAGCCGGCATTAAGGCAGCTGTCAGGGACTTTGATTTGAAGTGGGAATTACAACACACACTCACACATACACACACATGCTTGCATAACACACAGTCTCACACAACCTGTGCTTGCATAATATACATGATACAGTCTCACACACACACACACACATGCAGACACACACTACACACACAGTGACTGTCCCCGCAGGCGATTGTGCAGCGGCTCCGTGACACCAACATGAATAATTGGTGAGCAGCCGTTCAGGAGTCGAGGTGAAACAGAAACACGGCGCTGAGAAACCCCACGTTTCCCAAACGCACCTCCTGTGATGGCTGAGGGCGGCGCGGTGGCGGTGCGGTGGCTTCACCGGCGGCTGGAACCCGAGGAGCTGAAACACATCGAACCAGGAGAGGAACACGACCGGGACTGAAAAACAAAATGACACGAGATCAAAGACGAGCGAGGAAACGAGGATCTTTACTCTTCGTTATTGTTTCCACGATGTGCGTCCACTTCCTGTCACGGTGATGACCACTTCCTGTCACGGTGATGACCACGCCGCTGACCCTGTGACCACGACGCAGAAGTTTGACCCTGTGACCTTGAACTGCTCTGTTCTGTTTCCCTGTGAGTCGATGATGAAGCTGAGAACAGACGGCTCCATCTGTTTTCACTTTACTTCAGTAGAAGGTTAAACTCCATCAGGACCATCTGGTCCCACGCAGACGTTCAGACCTTCACACCTCGCACTCTAAAGTTCAACTTCCTGAAAGTCTGAGGAGCATGTGATGACAAACCAGACTTCTGATTGGCCGGCAGCTTCCTGATAAAGTTGTGAAACAGGAAACTTCAAGTTGTTTTAGAATCAGCTGTTTGAAAGCAGCAGCATCATCAGCAGTGATGTCACCTGGTGGTTTGTGAGCTGCTGTCTGAAGCCTCAAGGTTTACTTCACCACAGACCCCTCCCCCCCCAGCTGGCGTCGGACCCTCAGAGGATCTCCAGGTTCCTCACGTGGTCTGGAGAAGGTCCTGAGATCCTCTGGAGTTCAGTGCAGCTCTGAGATCAGCTCACGTCTCCGAGCTTCACTGAAAACCAGAGACACGTGAAGCCAGGACACGTGAGGAGCTCCGGACGGGGGTCGTGTTCTCTCCTCCTGCTGCTCTTCTGTCGGGGGGGAAACAGATCTCTGCTTTAATGACATTATTTCCTTTTCTGCTCCGTTCCCAGTTTGATTGGATTGTTATTTGAATTCATCCTGGTTTTTATTGGTTCTGCTGACAGACTTTAGGCTAAAGCGCATGTGAGAGTGTGTGTGCGTGTGTGTGTGTGTGTGTGTGTGTGTGTCTCCTAACTGATTTTTCAGAGAGAGAAAGTGAAAATAAAATCCATTAAGAGCTAAACAAGTTATTTTTTTCTTCCCCCCCCCCCCCGCCCCCCAGCAGACAGCCGTGCCTAAGCCCATCGCCGACGCCTCCTAATCTCCTAATAAGATTAGAAAAGTGAGAATGTGTTTGTACATGCAGTCGCTGCAGATGATTACACGTCTCGTCACTTCCTGAGATCTGCCCCGAGTCGCAGCTGTGAACTGTTCCAGAGCAGATTCCAGAGCGGTTCCAGAGGGTTCGGCTCAGAGAGCAGATCGAGCTCTCAGGCCTCTCGTGCTTTTCTTTAATATCAAGTCTTTATTTCCCTCTCTCCTCTTCCTCATCCCCTCGGCTCACTTCTCTACATCTGCTCTTCTTCTTCTATTATTTTCTGCCGCAACTTCCATTTCCTTCTTCCTCCTTTTCCTGCTCTTCACACTCGTCTTCATTTTGTCCTTTTTATTCCCACCTCTCCTCTTTCCTCATTTCCATCTGAGCCTCATCTTTTTATTTACATTCTAACTTCACTCTTCTCTCCTACTTTATTCCTTTCTTTCTCATTCCATTCCCTCGCCCCCTTTCCCTTCTCTACCTCCTGTTTCTGTTCCTGGTCGACTTCCATCCTTTCATTCTCCTTCCCTCCTCTTCCTCTTTCCTCAGTCCATGTTTCCTCTCCTCTTTTCAGAAACATGAACATCAGTCTGATAAGAACGAACTAAAAGGACAGAAACCATCTTTGAGGAAAATGTATTTAACATGTGTTTACATTTTGAGTTTGGTCCGTGTCTCCACTGATCTATTTGCGTCCTGGTCATGAGGAGAATCTTCAGAATCTTCTTGACATGACAAGATTGGAAAATAATGTTGCATCACATGCTGCAGGATAATGGAAGAGGATTTCTCCGGAGGCAGCGGCTCGTCTCTCATGGGGAAGCTGATGTAAAGGAAACAGAGAGTGGCGTGGAACGACAACTCGCTCGAACGTTAATATACAAACGCACAATGCTCAACAAACCAGGATGACACAACGTCAGCACGGGTTAAATTCTCCAGCTGAGATTCTGCGATTTCAAACCTCTGCATCCGACCACCGGGGGCGGAGGGAGACATGACGGCTCCTCTGTTAGGGAACTGACATGTCGGCCATCTTTAATGAGTTTATTAATCAGTCTTAACTTAATATTCTGACCCTTAAACCAACCAACCAGCCACAGACACTCACACACACAGACACACACACACACCTTGTTAACAACAGCAGTCCCGTCAGAATCAAACATTTTCTTTCCAGACATTTCCACAGATCTTTTCTCATAAATAAATGTTTTGAATCTTTCAATCTCTCACAAACAGGCAGATTTATTCAATTTTTCTTTCATGCATTTTATTTTATTTTTGGTGTGAAGACAATCCATATTTCACAAAAGAAGAAAAGAGGAGAAGATGCTGCAGGAAATCACCGAGGGGAATCATTTCCTCCGAGGGCGATTCACGGCCTGTTCTGTTCTCTATGCAGAAAAGTCTGATCCGGATATATACGCATATGCATATGATATGTGTGTGTCAATATAAAAGAAAAACCATTAAACGAAATGCCGTGGGGGCTTTTCAGAACGTCTCCTGGGACACAAAGCCACCAACACATTCTCAGTCTATCAATTCACATCAAAACGAGGCCAATTTCACAAACAGAGGCTTGTGTGTCCACATGTCCTTGAATCATAACTGCATCAATATTCAATGTTTCCATTACAGCCACAGAGGACGAGAGAAAAGCTGCTCAAACATCACGTCAGAAGATAATTTCATGGAAAAGAATTTACGCGTGATTTTCCAGTGAGACCGATATTGACGCTGCATGTTTGATTCATGAAACCAACACATGAGCAGCGTGTTGGTTTCTAATGAGTTTGAGAGAATCTGGATTCAAGTCTCTGCTCGTTCAAAGTTTGTGAATCAACAGTTTTCTCCAGTCGCCTCAGAGAAGCTCAACATTTGATCGTTTTTAAAAAAAATGAATAAAAATTGGACGTTAGAAGCAAACAGATCTCAGAAGCTCCTGGAGGAAAAGAAATGATTTCTACCAAGGTAAAAGTTTGTGGACAACTGAATAAGTTCTAAGATTTTACGGGCGGCTGTGGCTGAGGGGTAGAGCGGTCGTCCTCCAGCCTGAAGGTCGGCAGTTCGATCCCTGTACTGTAAAGAGCTTTGAGTCATCAAGACCAGAAAAGAGATTTATAAATACTAAACCATTTATAAGTGATATTCTGTGTTTGAACACTTTCCTGCATCATTCAGGTCGAACACTGAAGTTCAGCTCTGAGGTCGGTTTCCCAGATTATTGAGTTTTGAACCGATAACAAGAAAAAACCAGGAGACTTAAAAACAAAAGGTTTTATTACCAAACTGTCTCCGAACACAGCAGAGTGAAGATAACTAATGTTTTCAAACTGACCTGCAGCTGGATTCAAAACCTGCAACAAGTTCTGTCTCAAGCAAAGTGTGAGGGGGGGGGGGGGGGGGGGGCCTCCAGGGTCCGAACCCAGCAGACGGCTGTGGGCCTCTTCAGGCAATGATGCAACACAACTGACCTTCATGTGGTTCGCACAAAATGGATCTGAGCCTAAAGTGTTGTTCCTTCATATTTTAGAAATATTTTAAAGGATAGTTGATAAGCAGAAGCTGCTTGTATTAGAATAACAGCTCCTATGTGTAGAGTCGGTGTTTGTGGGCGGGGCTCTAACGACGTGTTTGTACACTGACGTCAAACCTGAAACAAAATGTTTTATCATTTCTCCAAATTTGATTCTTCTGTCAGTTTTTATGTAACTGCTCCTGAGCTTCATCATTCACTATTGAGGAGGTGGTTGCATTAGTGTCTGTGTGTGTGTTTGTGTGTGTCTGTGTAATCATAAACCATGTCAGGATAAATACACAAGTGCATTCACTTTGCAAATGAGGCGACTCTGTGGCCGACTCTGCTCCCGTGCTAATGTTTGCTCTGTGCGGCTGATTGATGACACGTTGATCTGCAGCCGCTCATCAGCCTGAAGACGAGGAGCTGCACGTTCTCACCGGCGCCACTCGAGTAAATAAAGCGGCGCCGAGCTGTCACCTCTGCTGCGATAGCATCGTTCAATATGCTGCAGGGCGGCGGCTGATTCCAGGAGCAACACTTTCAAAATGATGAAGTACCGACACGAGCAAATCCTGGAGTGAGACTAAAGGAGAGATGATGGTAATAAAGTCTGTGCAGCTTCCAGTCGGAGGAGAAGTGTGGAGCTTCACTGATGATCACATGAGGTGATGGTTCACTCTCACCTGGTTTGGTTCAGAGCTTCAGAGTCTGAGCATCAGGTGTGAAAGGTTCCTCACAGCAGAGCAGGAGTTCTGGATCTGGATCAAACTGAACCTGGTTCCGTTGGTTTGCAGTGAAAACACCTGTTTGGATAGTTTGGACTTTTAAAAACTGACTCAAACCAACTTGAAACTGTAAAAGTCGATGAATATTAAATAAAGAGGAGTTCAGGTTCTGGTTCTTTTCTCCAGCGTCTCCATCACGTCCTGATCTGTGTCCCTCGTTTCAACACCAAGAAGCAAGTTCAGCAGGTAGAAGAAGAATATCTGGAGTTCCTGTGAGACTCTGTGAAATCGTTTGTGTGTTGTCTGATGTTCTGTCCAGTTCATGTGGCCTCTGAAAATGATACGTTAATAAATCTGTGGTTATGTCTTTGTCTCTCACGTTTTTAAGATCTTTCAAAAAGTTGAAGGTCCTCTGGTGCAGCAGCGTTTGGACGGAGACACCGGAGGACAAGAAGAAAGGGAAGAGCTGGTGGATGAAGAAGAAAAGAAGAGTTGGTTCTGTTAGTTTCTCCTCATATCATCAGACATGTCAATCAAAGTGAGAATCCAATCAGATTCCTTCAATCTCTGCAGTGGGTGGGGCTTGATCCCTGGAAGGAATACATTTGTGTCATGAAAATTATTGTAACAAGGTAGAAACATGTGTGTGTGTGTGTGTGTGTGTGTGTGTGTGTGTGCAGAAGGATCTGAGGTTCTGTTCCTTGTGTGCAGATGAATTCTGCTGAACTCTCAGAGATCTGATGTGAGCGCCGCTCGAGGCTGCTTCTGTCAGACGCATCAGCAAAGCACTGGGACACAATATCCTGGAAACTGAAAATACTGGGCCCAGTACCAAAAGCTCTGCCAGCAATACAACACAAGAGGGAGTGTGTGTGTGTGTGTGTGTGTGTGTGTGTGTAACCAGGAGGTGCATGTCTGAACAAGGCTGTACTTTGATTAAGACCAATAAGCTTTGACAGTAAACTCCGTCCCTCAGTGTTTCTCCTCCACCGAGCGCCGGCGCCCCCTGGAGGCACGGAGGAGAAACGCACCCTCGGCCGAGCTCTGATTAGTGTTTTGGCGATCGGCCTCTCTCTCCGCCGGCCGGTTCAGACGGCTGACCTAGTTCAGCGCCTATGGCCGCCAGAGACGTGCGTTCCTCTGGTTTCAGAAATCTCATCGTCTCCGTTGGAGCGCGTCGACCGCCCGGACTCCTGGGGGGGGGGGGGGGGTGGACTGAGGAGGCGAGGGCCTGAGGTCAGAGCTGAATTACTCTTGTTCGCTGTTTGTGCTTCTGACAAATGGCGATGGACCTTCACCTTTGGTCGTCCTCTGAAGCGGCCGGTGGACAGTGGGGACGAAGCAGAGAGACGCTCAGATCACAGGAGGAACCTCCCACTGACTGGAGATCAGTCACACCGGAGATGATCTGCAGCAGATACAGATCTGTTCACCTGCTCTTCAAAGTTCAGTGACACTCGTCTATGAATCAGTTGTTTTGATTGACAACGTGATGAGTCATGGTTTCTCAGCATTCGTCTCACATTTATTAACTTTGGTTAAATATTGTTTTCCTTGAATACGAATAAAGTTTTGAGAAGTTGGATTTTCTTGCCTCAGGACTTTTCTAAAAACAATCCTTAATAAATATTTATCACCCGACAGTTATGTGGACGGTGATTTGTACTTTTGTTCTGAAATGTAAAGTCTTAAATCTTCAGATTCTGTGGACGGACTATTGGACATAAATCTTCTTCTCCTGCAGCTCGTTCCTGAGGCTGTTTCTCTCCGAGGATCTGGAGCCGCTGCTGAAGTTAAACTACAGAGCAGCCACATCATTAACAGTCACAGAGGCAGGAATCTGACGCCGAGCATCATGGGACACGACTGAAACTAAATAAATATGAGCCACAGGCTCGTTGGCCTTTTTTTCAAAATGTCGTTCAGAACGTCCCCGAAAGGGCAAAATACAGAAATCTGACAAACTGGAAACAGGAAAGAATGTTTATTGGTCCTCGATGATTCGACTGCATCCAAACGCCTCGTGACCCGAGTTTAATGTTTTACTTTCTGAAAAGAAGTGAAGACTTATTAATTAATTAAATCCTTTGAATCTGTGGAATGCAAATGCAAGTTTCTCTTATTTTCTATGAAGCTACTGGTTCCGTCAGCTTCTTTTCTTTTGGACTCATCTGAACATGACGACAGTGATTTTAAAAACCTTTGGAAACATCAGGAAAGTATTGCACAAGTTTTTCTTCTCTGAATTTGCTGCAGCTGCATTTCTGAGACGACAGCAGCAGAAATAATGTGACTCAGCTGAACCTGGTTCTGTTGGTTTGCTGTGAAAACACTTTGTTGGATTGTTTGGACTTTTGGACCAATCACAGGAAGTAGAGACAGAATTAAACAGAAGAAGAAGAAGAAGAAGAAGAAGAAGAAGAAGAAGAAGAAGAAGAAGAAGAAGAAGAAGAAGAAGAAGAAGTTGCAGTCTTCACCTGCGACGATATAATGTTTGAACATCGAGGACTTTCACTTGGTGCATTTGAACTAGTGGAGTACTGTAGTACTGTAGTTCTGTGCTACTGTAAAGTACTGTGTATTACTGTGGAGTACTGTAGTACTGTAGTTCTGTGCTACTGTAAAGTACTGTGTATTACTGTGGAGTACTGTAGTACTGTAGTTCTGTGCTACTGTAAAGTACTGTGTATTACTGTGGAGTACTGTAGTACTGTAGTTCTGTGCTACTGTAAAGTACTGTGTATTACTGTGGAGTACTGTAGTACTGTAGTTCTGTGCTACTGTAAAGTACTGTGTATTACTGTGGAGCACTGTAGTACTGTAGTTCTGTGGTACTGTAAAGTACTGTGTATTACTCGGGAGTACTGTAGTTCTGTACTACTGTAAAGTACTGTGTAGTACTGTATATCTGTGCTACTGTAAAGTACTGTGTATTATTGTGGATAACTGTAGTACTGTGCTACTTTAAAGTACTGTGTATTACTGTGGAGTACTGTAGTACTGTAGTTCTGTGCTACTGTAAAGTACTATGTATTACTGTGGAGAACTGTAATACTGTGCTACTGTAAAGTACTGTGTATTACTGTGGAGTACTGTAGTACTGTAGTTATGTGATACTGTAAAGTACTGTGTATTACTGTGGAGTACTGGAGTACTGTAGTTCTGTGCTACTGTAAAGTACTGTGTATTACTGTGGAGTACTGTAGTACTGCGCCTGAAGCTGCTTATGCTGCTATAGTAATACTAGCATGATGTGAGACACAGAAGGAAGACGAGGAAGACGAGGGTAACGATCTGAGCTTCATCAGGTCTGATGTTGTGACATCACAGAGCGGCGTGGTGGTGACATCACAGAGCGGCGTGGTGGTGACATCACAGAGCGGCGTGGTCGTGAGGCGCTTCGTGCTCCTCGCTCACGGACCTGATCGTGTGTGAACGCCTCATCGACTCTGATGCGATTGTTTCTGTTCGAGTTGTTTTCTCTCGTCCTGGTTTCTCGACTCGTCCTGAACGCACGCCAGAGGACTTCTCTCCCCTGTTGGCTTCTGGGTAACCTTACGGCCCTGGGGGAAACCTGGCCTCTGATTGGTCCGTCGCAGGGACTGTGGGGATGTTTCGTGTAAATAAATAATATCTGATATTGCTACTGTCATGTTGCATTTTCTACTGGATGCATATTAATGTGATTTCTTTCTCCCTTCCTTCCTTCCTGTTTTTTAATATATCGGGAGGTTTGTTGTGTTTGTAAACAAATAAATACGATTTAAGATTTCTCACATTATTCATTTACACATTTTCATGATTTATTCTAATATCCATCCAAAAAGTCTTATTTTGTATCCATCACACGATACTGAACAGTAATGAATAGCATGTCAGGTGCATGATTTCATCGATTACCACATATTAATGACACAGTTCAGGCAAATATATAGCACAACATGAAATGTACTATAAATATGAAAGCATGTATTTGCCTGTGATAACTTCTGGAATAGAACCAGTGAATGTTCAGCCTCTAAAGTCTCTGTGACCTCTTTGACCTCTGTGACCTCTGTGACCTCTGCTTCACATGAACCTCTCTCCTGAATTCAGCTGTAAACAAACTTCCTGGTCGTGGATCTGGAGTCGAGCTCGTTTCACTCTCAGCTGGTTTGTGTTGTCGAAGCGTCTCCACCCGGTCGACACAGTTTATTCACAGTCGTACAAACTCGGCACAACAGTGAATTAATGTGGGCCATCCTCTCATCATATTTACCCAGGCTGTGTTTGCTAACAGTGCTCCGCTAACCACACAGACACACACACACACACACACACACACACACACACACATAATCCCTGCTGAATCAGTCAGTCGGATCAGACGCCACAACAACAAAACGCAGCGAGACGGAAACAAACACATCCAGTGTGACTCTCCTGATAGAGTCTCTGCAGCTGTGTGTCCAGCGGAGGACTGAGGACTGAGGACGTCCACCAGAGGACTGAGGACGTCCACGTCACTTATCCTCAACCTCCGAGGGTTTAACTCCTCTGATTATCAAACACACCTAGTCAGACTTTTAGTTTTTTCATGGGACAAAGCTAAAACTAAAACTTGGTTTATTCTGTCACTGAGTTCATAAAAGAAGAAATGTTATTAAATGAGTTTTGAGTTTATTTTCTGTTACGACGCGTAAGAAGGAATTTCACCAAATGTTCACTGAGACTCACGGACGAACTTTTAGACTCGTTCAATCTGTTCTGGATTAAAACAGATGATTTAATAAATACAAATCAATCCTCAGTCATTCAATGGAGCAGGTCACAAACTGAGTGTCGTGTTTAAACTGAGCCACAGACACAACTGTGTGTGTCTGCAAGTAAAACTCGGATTAACTGTAATAACTTATAATAACTTTGCTCCTCTGCTGCCCCCCCCCGTCTCCCTGTCAGGCACTGGTCCTGCAGCTCGTGGTCGTTTCCACTCGTCCTCTCGCTGGCAGCAGGTCGCCGGGAGAACACGTCATCAGGCTCTCCGCTCCGCCGTGTGGTCATTAACCCGATCGGCGACCTGGAAAGCAGCCAGGAGGGGGGGGGGGGGGGGGGGGCAGGAGAGAGGAAGGATTCGCCACAGGGAGGCGAGGGAGGGGGGGGGGGGACCCTCAGCACCCGGGGTCCTGTTTCCGGTCTCTTTCCCCTCGACGCCTCCCGGTCGCATCCCAAGGCCCAATCACAGGCTCCTGAATTATTCAGCGTGTTCATCACATGTAATCTGATTATTCACATATGAATAATGAAGGAGCAGAGCGCCGGACATTTCCATATTCTACTCCTGTCTGTGAGCCAATAGATGGTGAGGACGGATAAACAGAGACGGACTGGAGACTCCGCTCGGTGGACAGATGTGGACAGATGTGTGTGGACACCACAGCTCACACTGGTGAAGAGTTTCCTGTTTAGTTCCAGTGAAAAGTTCAGATCATAATGTTCCTCAAACATCTGAAAGTTTGGATTCATGGTTCTGGATTCTCAGTTAAAAACATCATAAAAGCTCCCTCACAAAAAACATCTAATAAAACATAATGAAAAAGAATAACTTGGTTCCCTCACTGTGTCATATGTGCAGAGGTCCAGCACATGTCAAAACTTTATAATTTAATTATTTAACTGCTTCAGGGTTTGTACAGATGAAAGTCAGGGAGGTTTAAAAAGAGTTTTGAAAAAGTCTTCACAGTCTCAGGTAACACGGAGGGAAAAGTAATTAACAACATTATGGAATCAATTATCTATGATTATATTATTTCGTGCAGAAATCATGGAATCAGCATTTCTTTCCTCTTACAGCTTGTGTGTTTCTGTGTATATTTGTGTGTTTGATTGTGTGTGTGTGTGTGAGTTTGTGTCTTCTATTAGTTACAGCCGCCACTCAGCCTCCAGGGTCCCGGAGTCCCCGATGATGAAGCCATCCATTATTTACCAAGTCGTCCGGCAGACAGAAAAAAAAAAGGAGAAAGAAAATCAATTATTTCAATGGGAATTATTCCGAGGCTGTTTTGAATGTGAATGAGGAAGAGGAGGTGGAGACCTGCGGAGGACGAAGAGGAAGAGACGAGGCCGGAGAATAACAATAAACACAGAGGCTCCGCGAGGAAGAACCCACAGAACAACGTGAAATATTAAATATCATCATGATCTTCAACCTGCTGGTCACGATCAAAGTGACAATTATATTTTCTTACTCGTTAGCCTAAATTTCCAGATCAGAAATCTGAAGTTCAAAGTTCTGATTTCATGTTAAAGTCAAATGTCAAAGAGGAGACTGGATTTATGATGTCATCACTCCTGTCAACAGTCATTTAATATCCAACCTCGTGAAAACTCAGCTACATAAGGACAGAAATAAAAAGTGTGATTTCGATGTTTGTGTACGACACTGATGAAATGATCATATTTTTTAGATCTGATTCTATATCGACATAGAAGCAAAGCATCACTTGTCTTTGTCTCAACCTCGTGCACGTGTCAGTTTCCTGAGCAGGGCTATTTCTATTCATTTATCCATCAATTGTAAAATATTTTTAAAGACGATTCCAATTGTTTGGCCAACTATTTATATCTCTGGCATTGCTTTACTGTTTTTTTACAAACTTTCTTCTCATCTTATTCTACAGAACACTTCCACGTGCACTATCTCCTGTGTGGAGACATTTCACCTCAGCCAATGTAGAAGGAAAGGCTGTTTACATTTATGAATACTGTGCAAAGACCTATGTTGAGAATGACACAAAGAAACAGAAGCATAAAGTCAAGTGCCCAAAGTTTCCTCAGGGCTCAAATCAGCCTATGACAAAACAAAATGTTTATATCTATATCTGTATATGACAAGGTAAATACAGTTAGTATAAATTACCCACAACATTTCCCATTAATTCCCTTATATTCACGTATATTCACGTATATTCCCATGGAAAGTTTCCAACTTTGAATATTCCCGGAACTTTGCAACCCTAACTACAAATCAAGCTGCTTCAGATTTCCACGTGCACCCCCCCCCCCCCCACTCGTCTCCACTGTCGTGGTCCTGAAACCTGAAACCTCCTCTTCCTCCCTCCTGTGATCCAGCTTCCAGCCTCAGTCTTCATCTCAGTTCTTTCACGGAGGCTCACTTCACTTTTTTCTTTCTCTGAAAAACACTTTGAACAACTTTTGAAAAGCGAGCGCGCTCCGTCAGTCCGACTTACCTCCATCACTCCACCACCACACGTCTGGATGCTGCTGAGAGCTCCCACTGAACAGACTCCGCCTCAAAGAGCCGTAAAACGCTCTAATGGGCCTCGCTCTCGATATCAGTCACGTTGCATCACTGATGAGTCGTCAACAGGATGAAGTCGGAGGAAGAGCTCGGAGTGAACCCACCTCTGACCTTCATCTGGATTGAGGCTCACACGTCGTTTCTAATGAGTGTGAATGTCTGTGATTTATATCCTCACTCTGATTCCATTATGTAACCAAAGAGCTTTTAAGAGCTCGAGTGCGTCAGCTGATCAGCAGCAGCTCGTTTGGACACTTTTCACATTAGGACATGTTTCTGTCTCCTGTCATAACTTCCTGTGGACGAAGACATTAGAAAAGACAACGAGTCCCAAACGTCTCCGGTCTCATCAGGATCCTGAGTCAACACCAAGAAATCACAAATCACAATCCAGTGAGAAAGAGGTTCTAAACATTTAGAACAAACTGTTTCTATGGCACAGGTTGTGATTAATCAAATATAATAAATTAATATCAGATTAAACCTATTTTCTTTATTCAGCCTCATAGGCTTTCAGGGAGTGAAGAGGTGGAGGTGGAGGCCTGAGGGTCTGTGGGGCTGCAGGACCTCTCCTCACAGGATGAATACTGTGGTCTGCCGTGCAGCCTTTGAGCAAACAGGACAGACTGTGGACTCACTTTGGTCAATAAACTGTAGATTTTTATTGTTTTCCTAATCTTCTACTATTGATTCTATATTTTTTGTCAGTTTAGCATCTTCAGGCTCCACAATAAAGATCTGTTGAATCCAGAGTTCAGACTTTCAGACACGTTCAGATATCTGACGGTTCAGGTTCAGGGGAGGAGCTTCAGGCAGGATGTTGTTGTTTACAGCTCATCCACACGGGCTCTGATCTTCGTCAGCGTCTTCGTCGAGTCGGCTGCTTCTCACATGATTCACCGAGCGTTGGAAGCTCGTTGCCCCGACACTGAGGATGGATCAATCTATAAAGGAGGAGATGAATCCTCGCCTGTCAATTAACCAGCCGGTTCCTCCTCCACAGCGACAGAGTGCAGGAGCAGCCGTGAGGAGCATTAAGCAGCCGGGTGTCAGCGCTGGATGCCGACAGGTCAGAGGTCAGCGCTACAACGTGGATGAGCAATTACCGATGAATGAAGTGTCGGCCTGTGTCCCTCAGGTCAGGACTGAGTGTTCCAGCCGTGACACGACGTGTTGTCACCGGAGCTCCGTGTCTCCAGCTCGGTTATCATCCGTCTGAGCTGCAGCTCCACCGCGTTCAGGCTTCTATCAGGAGGTGTGTTCATCCAATCAGAGCGCAGCTGACTGGACCCCGCCCTGCGTCCTGACCTGCTCACACCAATAAACACACAACTACCTTCAGTGTCACAGACAACAACACAACTGTGGCAGGAATCAACAACGGGTTCAGACGTTTACACACACAGAGCTTTTAACTGCTGAGGCCGGAGGAGCTGTCAATCAAGGTTCCACTTGTGACCGAGGTCGATGAACCACGGCAACAACTTCATCACAACCATAGACTGTAAATAAAGATGGACGACGTGTCTGTTGTACAAAAATGAGGCTGTGACACACACACACACACACACACACACACACAGTGTTGCAGTGTGTGTTTGTTGTGTTGGAGTACTTCACGGCCGCCTGTATGAACGGAACGAATCAGAGGATTACAGAGGCCTGGGAGACACTTGCATGGTGTGTGTTTGTTGTGTGTTTTTTGTGGCCGCGCGTGTGTGTGTGTATGTGTGCGTGTGTGTGTGTGTGTCTGTGTTAGTGGGGGTCACACCATGTTGGGTGCCCTGGTTGCTTATCCACTTCCTCCACATCAAAGAGATGGGGGGGCGGGGGGGGGATTGTGACGCCTCTGGACTCCTTCAGCTGGACGGGAGATGTCGGGGGGGGGGATCAAGATGTCAGTGTAATGTGGAGGGGGCGGGGTCACAGGAACATGTAAAGATTAGATAGGTGGGCGGGTCACTTCCTGTTTACACTGAGTCAAAAAGATAACGAGAGAAGAAGAAGAATCTCCAGGGTTTTGTTTTCTGCTCAATTCAGATCCAGATTCGGGGAGACGCTCTGGGCCCTCCAGGTGCTTGGAACCCTTGAGGTGCTCTCGATCCTCCTGCTGCCCTGGACCCTCCAGGTGCTCCAGACTCTACATGTGCTCCGAACCCTCTAGGTGCTCGGGACCCTCCACCTGCTCTGGACCCTCCAGGTGCTCCAGACTCTACACGTGCTCCGGACCCTCTAGGTGCTCCGGACCCTCCAGGTGCTCCGGACTCTACATGTGCTCGGGACCCTCTGGCTGCTCTGGACCCTCCAGGTGCTCCAGACTCTACACGTGCTCCGGACCCTCTAGGTGCTCCGGACCCTCAAGGTGCTCCGGACTCTACATGTGCTCGGGACCCTCCGGCTGCTCTGGACCCTCCAGGTGCTCCGGACTCTACATGTGCTCGGGACCCTCCAGCTGCTCTGGACCCTCCAGGTGCTTGGAACCCTTGAGGTGCTCTCGATCCTCCAGCTGCCTCAGACCCTCTAGGTGCTCCGGATCCTCCAGGTGCTCCGGAGTCTACATGTGCTCGGGACCCTCCAGCTGCACTGGACCCTCCAGGTGCTCCAGACTGTACATGTGCTCGGGACCCTCCAGCTGCACTGGACCCTCCAGGTGCTCCAGACTGTACATGTGCTCGGGACCCTCCAGCTGCACTGGACCCTCCAGGTGCTCCAGACTGTACATGTGCTCGGGACCCTCCAGCTGCACTGGACCCTCCAGGTGCTCCAGACTCTACATGTGCTCCGGACCCTCCAGGTGCTCCGGACTCTACATGTGCTCGGGACCCTCCAGCTGCTCTGGACCCTCCAGGTACTCCAGACTCTACATGTGCTCCGGACCCTCTAGGTACTCCGGACCCTCCAGGTGCTCCGGACTCTACATGTGCTCGGGACCCTCCAGCTGCTCTGGACCCTCCAGGTGCTCCAGACTCTACATGTGCTCCGGACCCTCTAGGTACTCCGGACCCTCCAGGTGCTCCGGACTCTACATGTGCTCGGGACCCTCCAGCTGCTCTGGACCCTCCAGGTGCTTGGTACTCTACATGTGCTCCGGACCCTCTAGGTGCTCTGGACCCACCAGGTGCTCGGGACCCTTGAGGTGCTCCGGACCCTCCAGGGGCTCTGGATCCTGCAGGTACTCTGGATCATAGGGCCGGTGTGGTCTAGGGGGTAGAGTGGTCGTTTTTCCAACAAGAGGTTTCCGGTTCAATCCCCACTCTCTCCCATCTGCATGCCGAAGTGTCCTTAGCAAGATACTGAACCCCTTGAAGGCCCCTCACAGATGTTGAGTGTAATACTTGTAAGTCGCTTTGGACAGAGCGTCAGCCAAATGACATGTAATGTTATGGTATCTTTGAAGTGCTCTGGATCCTCCAGCTGCTCTGACCCTCCAGGTGCTCTGGCTCCTGCAGGTGCTCTGGATCTTTGAGGTGCCCTGGATTCTCCAGCTGCTCTGACCCTCCAGGTGCTCTGGCTCCTCCAGGTGCTCTGGACCCTTGAGGTGCTCTGGACCCTCCATCGAGGAGCCGGAGGGTTTCACCTGAGAGCAGCCGATCTCCTCAAGCCGAGTGTAGACACACAGAGAGGCTCCACCCACCCGACGGCTCTGATTGGACACGGAGTTTGAAATGAAAACACAAGCGACTCACACATGTGAGAAGTGACACACTTTAACAACATCTGTACATTTACATCTGTACGTTTCTGATAAGTTTGGTTTAATTAGTTATTTGATGATATGAAGACGGACTGAGACTTCATGATTGACAGCTGAGACTGGCTTGTTATTGGTTGAGTGTGTGTGTGGGCGGGGCTTTGATTCCCTGCTTGTTAAAGACCTTTACACATGTGCTGTTCTTCTGTGGAATCAAATATAAATTCAGTGTAAAGACCTGAGTGAGGTGATGGAGGAGAGGTCAGCAGGGGTCAGCAGAGGGATTTGAATTCAGCCTCTGAGGACCTGAGCAGGAATCTTCTTAGAGACGTGGAGAAGCTTAATTCTGAACACAGCAGCGGTGAGTTCACGTGTGCAGCAGGAATACAGAACCGGGCCGGCGCTCATCAGGCCGCACTCTGCTGCAGGGCATGTTCAGCCTCAGCGAGCGGATCCTGACGTGGAGCTTCTGTTCCTGCAGCTCCGGGATTCCATTTAAAATCAAGAGCTCTTCACACGGGGACAAGTAAACAAAGTGAATTCTGTCTCTGTTCACTGTCCGGCTCATCTCTGCTGTGATCACAGGACCGAGGAGGAAGCTGCACAAACAGATGCAGCACAGGAAGCATACAGAGCAGCAGCGTGTGTGTCTGTGTGTCTCTGTGTGTGTGTGTCTCTGTGTGTGTGTGTGTCTGTGTGTGTGTGTCGGATGCTTTTATTTCCTCCTGTTCAAACTCTTGTAACTCCCTCCACACGTCCTGGAACAATCCTCAGAACCTGGAGATGAGCAGCGAGCACCACAGACGACACCACAGACATTATCCTGACTTCTGTCTGTGACTCACATGTCAGGTGACCAGCACTGGGACTGGTGGACACGAGGGCTGGAGACACAAAGTCCTCGGCTGAGGTCAGTCTCTTATATCATCAATATTCTTTTGTCTTTGTCTGATTAGTGATGACTTTACATCAACGTTATTAAATCACATTCATCTTTTTGTTTTGTAAAGTTTGTAGCTTTGTTTTGAAAAAGGCCACATGAATAGAACAAAGTTCATATTATTATGCACATGTTTTAATTCATCTGCGGCTGTTTCCCAGTGTGTGAGTGGAAGCTTTGCTCAAGGGCACAAACGCAGTGAGTCATAAAGATACATTCTAAATTCAGAGCTGATTTCATACTCCCAGTTTTACAGGGACACTCGGCGTGATGGTAATTACCATGTGTTTTATATTTCACACAGCTGCTGGTGGAGAGAATGGAGGAGTGTGTGTGTGTGTGTGTGTGTGTGTGTGTGTGTGTGTGTGTGTGTGTGTGTGTGTGTGTGTGTGTCATGAAGCCCAGAGATCAATGCAGTGTTTGATCTGCATGTATCTGAGTGAAGTGAGCTTCCACAGAGCTTCCAGAGCTACCAGCCCAGGGGGAGGCTCAGTGTAACGGGCAACACCTTACTCCATCCCACCATCCACCAACACACACGTTTCATCTGCACCGCTGTTTCATCTCACACAGACAGACACACACAGACACACACAGACACACACACACGCGCTGCAGCAGCCTCACGTCCATCATGCTCCTGCAGGAACAAAGACGGAGGCTCAGGCTGAAAGCATCTGAAGCTGCTTCTCATTCACACTCTGAATCATTAAATAACAGATTGAGAGAAGATTTTAAATGTGATCATGATTCCTCTGCCTCTTCATGTGCACTGTATTTAACTTTGACCAGGTGATGGCGCTCTACAGCGGGTCAGAAGGTCAGGTCATTCAATATTAATTGGATTAAGTGAACCTGTTGGTTTATTTCCTTGAGTTTGAAAATCAGATTGTGTTTGTAGGCTTGTGGTTTGTGTTTCCTCCAGAACCAGGTCACAGTCCTTCACCTGAACCACACCAATGTTTATATTTGAGTTTCAAATATGATATAATAATAATATATAATGATGAAGGTGCATCATCGTCATCATGTAGGAGCGTTTCAAGGGACCTGGGCTGTTAAACAAAAAGTTCATACTCTGCATATTCAGGAATAAAAGGTAAAGTCGTAAAGTTAAAGTACAAAGCTCCAAAACCATCAAACACACATTTAGATGTTTAACTTTCTCTTCTTGGTTCCATAAGGTTCAATGTTTGGCCGAAGATTCGTGTGATCAGAAGGTTTCTGTCCACAATGTGGAGGCATCTGTTAAACACACAACTGAACCTCACGTGTGTTAATCCTGGAAACACGTGTCTGAACGCAGCATGAATTCCTGCTGGACTGAGTCTGAAACACAGATCCAAGAGCGAGTGTTCCAACTGCAACACACACACAGACACACACGGACACACACAGACACAATACACACTAATACACTGTACACGTGTAGAAGTGGACACAAATATTCACTCTGATGCCTTGTGTATCATTTGAAATTCAATTTTTATTCACTGTATAGTTTCAAACATTCTTTCACACACACACACACACAAACACGCACAACACCCCCCCCCACACACACACACAACCACACACACACACACACACACACACAGACACAATACATTCACAACTGCACAAAAACACACTGTACACATGTACAACTGGACACAAATATTCACACTGATGCATTGTGTATCGTTTGAAATTCATTTTTTATTCACTGTATAGTTTCAAACATGCTTTCACACACACACACACACAAACACACACATACACCCCCCCCCCCCCCCACACACACACACATACTCACACACACACACCAAAACTTGTGTGAAAGGTACATTTGCTCTCACACTTTGCAACATGTACTCCTGCTGGCATCGTGAATATTCAGACAGGAAATAACACACTCACAGACACACACACACACACACACACACACACACACACACTAGTCTCCCGGCACCGCTCGCAGCTCGTCACCGTGGAGTCGGCGTCTCGCGGTACGGACAGGTCCAGATGGCGCTGTCACGGCTGTCATCGAACCGCATCTCCCAGAATACACCTGTGACAGCCGGAACATGTGCGCCCAGTCAGAGCGGCGCCGCTACAGAGACTAATTATCACCGGCAGTCCAACCGCTGCCGCCGACACGGCCCCCCCCCCCCCCCTCGCCGGCACCTTACAAGGTGATCGGGACCGGGCGACAAATCCACGGCGTGGTTAGCGTCTGGCAGCCGGTGGAGAGGAGACAGGGACCAGGGAGACTCTCACTGAGGAACACTCCGGTGACATCAAGGTCACGGTTACTGATGTGTTTTTAACTGTAATAAATAATAAACATAACATTCAATTAAGACTTTGTTAGAGTTTAATGTAAATAACTTTAAATTAAAAGGTTCGTCTTCTTCAGTCTCAGGTTTGAGTTCTGCACTCGTTCAAATGTTCGACCTCAGGAAGTTGATGTAACTTTTCAAACAGACGTGAGGAGGAAGGGAACCAATCAGAATCAAGTAAACTCACTCAGTCGATCCACAGCTGCTGGAGGATCTTTAGGTTCTAATGAGATTTAATCCAAATCTGAGAATCACTGAGGTTTGTCCCGAAGAAAATAAATAACAGAAACGTGAACAAGACGATTTTACATTGACTGAGTTTTCTCCTGTTTCTGTGTTTTGATGTTTTGTTCACAGAAACCTTGAGATGATCACAGAAGCTGTTCTGGGATCAAAGGGAATTATCTCACTTCAGCTTCAACGAGGAAATTAAAGCTCCAGAAATAGACGTTAGCTTTTTTTTTTTTTCATGTTAAACATTTCTAATGAGTTTCCTGGAGAGTCGACACAAAGATCACGTGTGATTGGCTGAGAGCTTCAGGACACGCAGCTCACGCCCACTTCACCTCTCACCTCCCCCCCCCCCACTGATGTGCGTTCGCTCTTAGGGGCGTGGCGTCTCGATGGAGGGGTTCAACAGCTTTGAACATTTCCCAGAATGCCTTGAGAGTCAAAGGCAAGATGTCTCGGTAGCTAACATGCTAACGTTACATTGTTATTACTGATTTATGCACGATAATCACGTATTTCAATTTAATTCAAACACAAACTTCTTCATTGCATGATTCATACAAACAGGAGAAGTCATCAGTTTGTTATTTTATGGTTGAACTGTCACTGATAGATTCTTTTCACAGTGAAAAGGAGGATTCTCCTCTCAGTGAAGGGTCGAGAGCCGACGTGATCATTTCTCCTCCGTCACGGTTCATGAGGCCGGCTCCTCCAACAGATGGAGGTTTTGTTTTTCCCGCCTGCAGGACGAGCTGCTCCTCACGTCGATGTGTTCCCCCCCGCTCGTTCATCCACCGCGGTCGGGGGAGGGGGGGGGGGGGGGGGTGATGGTGGCGGCAGTGGCAGATCCATCACGACGCTGCATATGGTAATTGTCATAATAAATGCAGCGCAGTTGCTTTAGGGCTGATGTTTGGGAAACTGTTATTGAACTAATTACTCATTTGCATACTTTGTCTGAGATGCTGAGTCCCTGCGGAGTCACGTGGCTGAGAGAAGGAGGCGGGGCTAGTGGCGTGGAGGAGCGCCGGCTGGATGAGCGGCGCCTGCTCACAGATCTCAGATCAGTCACCTGCTTCAACTGGGTCTAAACTGCTCTTCATATGTTACTCAAATATTCAACAGAAAATTAACCAAAAATTTTAACAGAATGTACGTGCTCTCAAATGCTATAAAATATAAACCTAACATTTTTAATAATACGATTATTATTTGAAATTAATTATTTTACAGCAGCAAATTCATTTCATCACTTTTTACTGTTGGACTCAAAACGCTTTAAAAGATGATTAACTTCCTCGTTAATCGTGGACAGTGATCAGGATTAGATTGAATCACATTAAAGATGCGAGTTATGTTTTAAAGCGTAAACAGAATCCATGAATCATATTTGTCCACCTGGTCCAAACTGGTTCCTTCAGACTCGAGGTCGAGTTCACGTTGTTCTGTTGAGACGAGGCAGCGAAGAGGGAAGAAATGAAAACACGTGAAAAACACCTTCAGGTTGTGAAGGAGACGAGACTGAGTGTTGAACTGGGTTTGAATCATTTGAAAGAACTGAAGGTCGACACTGAACTGCAGCTTAGACTCTATTTTATAAAGTTCACTCTCATCAAATATAGTTCAGGCTTTAAGAAAACATATCAAACAAAATTATATAACACAAAAGATGTTTTCACACATGAACCCTGGACAAGGTTGTCTGGACGTGTTGTGAAGTGTTGTGGAGCAGCAGCAGGTTGTCGGTCCGACTCGTTCAAACAGGAACATGTGGGAACATCAGGTGAGGGGCGGAGCCTGTAGAGCAGCTGGGGCGGAGCCTGTAGAGCAGCAGGAGGCGGGACATGATGTATAAACTCTGCTGTGGAAAGATCAGTGTTGTTGTTTACAGCTCGTCCACACCGGAGTCGGCCCTCATCACCAGAAGATCTGGAACCTCATCGTGTTTCCAAGTGGACGTCTTCATCTTCTACGTGTCCGGCTCCTCTTCTTCATCCTGAGATGTTTGAGTTCTTCAGGAACACGTCTGTGGTTCGGTTCAGGTCGTGAAGCTTGATTGATTCTAAACAAACTGTAGTAAGTCTTTTTGTTCCCCTCTCTGTTGTGTCTGCTTCTACGTGTAACAGAAGCTAAATCATGAAACTTCCTGTTTCCTGACGGAGTCTCGATAATGAAATGTTCCATTTAGGATCAGTAATCATCAATATTACTTCACATGGAGGTTTTTAACGGTGCCATTGAGTTTAGCTCTGATGTGCATCTACGCTGAGTTGTGATCTCACCTGAGCAGGACGCAGTCTGAAGTTCAGCTGGAAACATTCTGATGATTTGTTTCGCACATAATTGCAGCCGAATGTGTCGTGTTCACGCATCCGGAGGCTCAGCGCCGCTAAGCTCTGATCTGCCGAGCGGTGGACGGCCTGTAAATCTGAGTTACTGTTTGTTTACCAGGTATAAAGTGCAGATGGAGCAGCAGCAGCTCTGGATCAGCTCACATCAGCAGAAAGAGGAGCGGGCGGGTTCCAGCCGAGCCGCTCGCGTCCTCCTCGTTCTGGTTCGGTGACAAACTCCCGTCATTAACCCGTCTCTGCATCAACAGCAGCTTAATTAGTCCCTCGTCCTCAATCCACAATGTCGAGTCAAGAAAGTGACGCTAATGTGGATCGAATTAGGCTTTTTGAAGAGTCGTTACGTGGCTTTGATTCGCCGAGGAGCTAACGAGAGGCCGTGCAGGCGGCGAGGTGACATCACACAGACGGAGACAGAGAGGAAGCAGAGTGAGTCTGAGGGAGGTTCAAACTAATAACACCAATTAAAGACATAAAGACGAGTTAATGATGTAAATACAAAAAAAGCTTTGATCAAGTTTGAAAACATTCACGAGGATTAAAGGAAAAAAGAAGAAAGATTAATTTAAAAAGACAAACATAAAGATAGAAAAGATAAAAGTTTCAAATTCTCTCATCAAGAATCGATTCAGAAACAAATGTCTGTATCACAGAGGCTCCAGGAGCACAGCGCCCCCTGTGTCTGCTTCACAGCATCACAGGCAGATGAGATGTGTGATGTTGTGTTTCTCTCTAATCAGCTCTTTGCTTCACACAGTGATGAACCGACACGTTCAGATCTCATCTCTGTGGATCCGTCCAAACTCTCTTTTATTCTTTTATCGAACGTTTTGCTTCTTGAAGTTAAAACACGTGAGAATCTGTGATTGATGAAGTCAAAGTCTTTGTTGTGGTTCTGTGAGGAGTTCACTGAAGGAGGTTCTGGACTGGAAGTCGTGTTCGTGTGGAAGCTTCAGTGTTCAGTTTCACACTCTTAATTCGTCCCCAGTCTGCAGACTCATGGCTCTTTAATCCGATGCTAATTTCATTTAGCCACACTGTGTCGGGACTGTGTTTGAAATCCTTATTTTCAATAATCTCCAAAAGGCCAATTTACAACGATCAAAACAGTTTGTACGTCTTTTTTCTTCAACGTGAATGGATTCGATCGACGCTGATGGAAACGTGACACTCGCTGATTTCTTCTTCTGATGCTTCACCTCCTCTGTTATGATGCATATTCAACAGCTTGTTGTTGCTGAAACCTTTTGTTTAGTTTGTCAACATTTAAAAAACCTTCGTCTTCTCATTAACTTTGGTTCAACGGAAGTTTATTTTATCTTCGGGATCAAAGCCCACAGTCAGAGTCCGGCCTGCAGACTCTCTGATCTCTGCACCTTCACAAATCAAAGTGTCCAGCAGCAGCACCTGTGGATCGGTGGGATCTACTGGTGTCGTGCCGGTGGTTTGATTCTGCAGTGAGTTCCTTAATGATGAGCTGCTGTGATGGAGGTCGAGTTCTTATCTGAATCAATACCGCCCGCACCGTCCTGCGCTAATGATCAAAGCCGATCGCCCGACGCATCCAGAGAAACACGGAGCAGCACAATAACTAACGAGGAATCGAACGTAAAATCACTGCGCTGCGACACGGTGGCATAACGGCGTTTCCGCTCCGGGCTGGGTTAAACGCCGCTGTATCTTTCATTGTGAGTAAATGTGAGTGAATGTGTTTTCTCCCTTTCAGAGCCCATTAGCAGGCGGATCGGGATCAGTGCGGTCGCACCACGTCGCTGTGGAGAGACTCGTGTAACGGCCCACAGGAAGTGGAGGCCATTAGCTGATTAGCAAAGGGCTATTAGCCCGGGCCTTTACTGACACGAGCCCAGATGACGACCGCCATGAAGCTGCAGCAGAGCGAGCTGAGGTCACAGAGTTTGTTTCCTGACTTGGTGCTCGGGAGCTAAAACCCAGAGTTTGAGACAGAGGCTGAAGAGAGGAGCTGCAGCAGCTGTCGCCTCACAGCAAGAAGGTTGCAGGTTCAAATCCTGGTTCATCCAGGGCCTTTGTGTTTTGTCCCTGAGACTTAAAGTCCTAATTGACTCCGAGCTTCATGGTGACGTCTCCTCTGAGGTTCAGAAAGTCTGAGATCATCAGATCGGCCTCGAACACGTTCACCGTCTGTCGGCTGCACAGCGACTAATGAGAGCCGGCCTCCTTCAGCCCGACCCCACGACCTGCTCCTCTCAGACTGACATCATCATCAGGGGTCGCAGGATGTCAGGTTTATCTGCTGCGCTGACCTTTGACCCCTCGTCACCTCTGTCACCCTCAGACGAGGACAAACCGGAGCCACTAGCAGCCGGAGGATCCTCGTGAACTTTTCTTTTCCTGGTTGAGACTCCTGAGGCAGAGAGTAGAACTGAGGTCCACCTGGCTGCAGCGCTCGTCTGTCGGTCGCGTGGTCGACTCTCGTGTTCTGAGAAACGAGTGTGAAGCTGCAATGAAAGGACTCGGGCTGATTCCTCTGTTTGTAGCGTGGTTGTTATTGATTATGTCTTTTCTGTTCCATCCCTCTGAAGCCGTGCTGGAGACAGGCTTTGAAGATGACACGTATTGGCAGATGGTTAGGGACGGTTTAATTCAATTTGTGTGGTATCTTACAGCTCCCCTGATTAACACTGTTTGGGAGCTAATTGGTGCTGCTCGGGCCTCTGAGGAGAACAGAAGGCAAACTGAGGCTGGCACACGCACACACCTCCAGCGCTTTCTGTTTTATTAAGCGTTGAAATTCTTTGTCTTGTCAACATCAAACGTGTCAGATCATCCAAATCAGGTCCAAGCGTTTCCTCTGTGCTGTTCCAACTTCCTGTTTGTCAGAGAAACGTGAGCCAACAGGAACCTTCACACACATCGTGCTCTGATTCCTCTTCTGCTCCTCGTCAGCGGTTTCAACTTTAAAGTCAGAGGAGTTGGTTCAGAGTCAAACTGGCACAGGAGAGAGAGCACACCCGTCGCTGATCACAAGGAAAAGACGGCCAGTGGATCCAAGTCTTCAGAACCACGAGCTGCCGGCAGCCAAACTGGGATCTGATCATCTGACTGACAAACGTAGAATCATCTGAAAACATTCAAAACAAGAATCCATCAAACAGGAAACAGCTTGAAATGAAAATCACATCTCACACACGTGGCTGAAGATCATTGATGTCAGATCAACATTTAGCTCGTTGGCTACATGTGATCTGACCCTTCATTCACTCACACTTTTAATCACAAGTTTATAATAATCATTAATTATACAGTTACATTATATAGGTACATACATTAGTTTAGATGAAGATGATGGTTGTGTGACGTCTGTTGGACCTTGAACGTCACTTTGCTGCTTTCTGGATTTTCTCCAGCTTTTATCATGTGAACCGAACTCAGACGTCCTGTCAGCACTCATCAGATAGACAGGGGGTGTGGGGGGGGGGGGGGGGGGGGGGGGGGGGGCAGGGCTGGTGGGCAGGCCTCGGCGCTGGAAGCAACATCAACATGCACAACGGCATTCTGGGAGGACGGGGGGGAAAGGACGAGGGCGACTTCAAATCCAAAGTGGCAGCTGTAGCTGAACTGCAGAGGACTTTTCCAAGCAGGAGGTCAGAGGTCACCGGGGTCGGCAGGTCCTGGAGGTTTTCCTCGGAGCTGAACCCTGAGCGTTCACGACAAAACTGACAACCCCGCGGCGACTCGTCTCTGACGGCGCTCTCTACTTCCTCCACCACTTTCTGCTCCTCGCTCCGTGAAGAGAATCCATCTCCTCGCGCCGCGCCCCCGAGAGACCGAGTTCACTTCCTGTCGTGTCGACTCGGTCTCCGGCTCATCCCACGCCTCACTGTCACTCGCCCCCTCGCTACATGTTTAATGCCGGTACAAGACTTGTGCATTTACAGCGTTTGGCAGCCCGCTGTGACACCAGGCGCGCATTACCCAGAAGCCCCTGCCTCTGCGTTGGGCTGCAGTGAACACGCTGCTTCTCGCAGGGCGGCTCAGATGTCACCGTGTGTTTCTGGATCCGCGTCTGTTGACACAGAAACAATTCTACACGGAGACTCTGACTCCTCCAGTGCTCTGTGTGTCAGTGAGTTGTTAAAGTCGTTTTCCTTTTCTAACACACGAGCGGACGTGGTGACGGCTGACGGGTCGGTTCTGATCCGGGGTCGGTTCTGATCCGGGGTCGGTTCTGATCCGGGCTCGTCCACAGATAAATAAAATCAATGAGGACGTGAGCTCAGTGAAATCTGCTTAGCTGTGGATTCAGATCCAGCTTCTGTTTCAATCAGGAAATCACGTGTTTCACCTTCACACACTAACTCAAATTAAAAAGTGTATCTGTCCGTCTGCAGTGAGAATCTGAAGATGATTATTCATCGAGTCTCAGTTCTGTGCTTTTCTTCTCCGGATCCTCGGCTTCTCCCCGAGTCCCCGACTGGTTCCTGCTTCCAGCCGCGATGATGAAGTGGACCTGTGGTAATTTTGCTGTCAGTGTTATAAACAGGGTCCACTGAGTCTGACCCGTGGCTCCACGCAGCCTCCATGAATCAGCCCGGCCCCATAAACACTTAGGCAATAAATAACTATAATTAAAAAATACTGTTTATTGCATAAATTAGGTAATCAATTAGGCTGCATTTGATATTCATGCACTGCCTGCTCAGCCTGCAGTTTGACTTATTAGACTCTCCGAGGCTCCACTGTGCTCCACTGAGATCAGGGAGTTGGTGTTTTTCTTGTGTGTTCATACGTGTGTGTTACACTGAGAGAGAGTTGTGGTGCGTTTGCTTCATGTTGCTGCATTTACACTGTAAACATGTAAACACTGTTGTTTCTATTCTTGAGATGCACATGTCTTGAGTTTTTATTTCTTGCTATGTAGTGTTTAGTTGTTAATAAGATCTCAACACATCAAAACCACTATATAACAAAATAGAGACATTTATCAAAACAGGGACAAACCGACATTATTATTATCACAATTCAGCCATGAAGTCATGGAACCTACTACCAACAGAAATTATAAACGTGACACGTAAATGTATGTTCAAAAAGCAAATCATGAAACACTTGGGTACAGCATACTTGTGACACTAGATGGTGATGTACTGTACATAAACGTGTAGTATTCTCTTACATGGTTTGCAGTTTTCGCTTCTATGGAATTGGATATATCAGTGTTTTATATCATTACAAAGGTAAAATTGCATAACCACTAAATACATTTTTGATATCTGTAAAATTGTATGATCATTATTTTTTATGTATTTTAACTTTTGATATTTGGAATCAAATTGATCAGAAACACTTGAACAAACATCAGTGAGAGAAGAACGACCTGAAATGACAGAAACATCTTGACAAATACTTACTTGAGTTTTTAGTTTGGTTCATGTCCCATCTGCTAACATGGAGGAGGTAGGTCTATAATCAATTCCGCAGCCAGCCACCAGGGGGCAATCGAGGTGGTGACTGTCACGTCCTCCATCTTTATTAACAATCACTGATCAAACCTGTGAAAGACGAGGCTTCAATAAACGTCTTCGATCAAACCAACGATTCCTGGGACGAGTTCTTCAAGTTGAAAAGTTGCTGATTTGTTTTTTTGCATCATTTTAAACGTATTTTCCAGGAACTCGTCCCGACAGTTTCTCTCTGGAAGCTTCTCCTCTAAAGTTCTGTGTGTTTCAACAAAGCTCGGCTGCTCAGCGTGAGTCTGTGATGATGAATCCACTGGAGGCTTCTGTGCTTTTATTAACAACCGGGTTTGAAGGCTGAATATGAAACTGGATTAACTTTTTAAAATGAACTCTTTATTTTTGCAGTGTTTGCTTTTACCTCCCCCACAAAATGCATTGCAAACAGGTTTTTCTCCTGCGAGGGTTTCTCCCACACTCGTCTCCCAGGGTTCACCTCACCAGAGAGCATGAATACTTGATGGGCCAAAGAACAACAATTGTTACTTAAGTCTTCATTTAATATTAAAGGGACGAGCGTGGCAGGTCTGTGGCCTTGTAGCTGAAAGCACCGAGGAGGTTCGTGCAATTAACTGCCGGTGGAGAACGGGGGGGGGGGGGGGGGGGGGGGGAAACAAAGAAAAGAGTTTTCTGGTAAAAGAGGAGGAATGAATATATTACTGAAATTGTTCAAACTACTCATTTTTCCCCAACATTTAACTGCTGCCTCTGAGAAGTCTGCAGGAACAAAGTGGATGTGAAGCGTGTGCGGACCTGACAGATCGCCTGGTGCAGCTCAGCCCACATTAAGAATGGCCTCGGTGTCCCCCCCCCCCCCCCCCCCCCCCCCCCGAAGGCTGCTGGAGCCTTGGCAGCAGCTGCTTTTGTTTATTCTGCACTAACATGTCCTCCCCCAAAAGTTTACCCTTGATCAACAAACAGATTAGGTTATGCTAATATTAGTCGTCATTAGAAATCTGCTCACGGCTCCGGATCCTCTCGCTCTCTGACTCATTTGTTTTGATTACTCCATGTTCCCTCCCAGAGCGCCGGCAGGCGGCGGCGGCTCCGCGGGGCGGCGTGGGCAGCGTGGGCCGCTCACACGGGTCAGGGGTTAAATCCTGCACATCTATATCATTCATGTTAGCTTTCAGCTAATGTGCTTCTCCCACCTCCAGCTCCTCTCAGGCACGACAGAGGAGCACTAATGGACGACTGGAGGGTTTTAATGTGCTGAAGAGCGACGAGCGGCCGACAGCTCTGGACGCTCTGCAGCAGAACGCACTGAACCTGAAGCACGAGAAACGAATACGAGTATTTATCTAACGTGGAGCTGAATAGAGTCGGATATCCTCAGAGGTGAGATCTGTTATAGTGAAGTCTTCACACGGAGCATCAGGGATGTTCTAGAGCAGACACCTCTGAGGTTGAGCATCAAATAAAAACAGACACCTGCTTTTATTTGTTTTCACACTCACAGTTCCACCTCTCCGTCACCAGCGTGCACGTGGTTGTCACTCGATGTTTCTCAGTATCAGAGCCTTGGTTTCTACAAACCTGACGTGATGATCGTTATCTGGACAGAGAGGTTTTTAAATGCTGCAGTAAAACTAAAAGTTATTCAAACGGACGGAGCTGAGCGTCTGTGGAGGAACTCGGATTCCTGCGTGATGAGCGTCACGAGCAGGAAGCTGATGAGCGTCACGAGCAGGAAGCTGATGAGCGTCACGAGCAGGAAGCTGATGAGCTTCACGAGCAGGAAGCTGATGAGCGTCACGAACAGGAAGCTGATGAGCGTCACGAGCAGGAAGCTGATGAGCGTCACGAGCAGGAAGCTGATGAGCGTCACGAGCAGGAAGCTGATGAGCGTCACGAGCAGGAAGCTGATGAGCTTCACGAGCAGGAAGCTGATGAGCGTCACGAGCAGGAAGCTGATGAGCGTCACGAGCAGGAAGCTGATGAGCGTCACGAGCAGGAAGCTGATGAGCGTCACGAGCAGGAAGCTGATGAGCGTCACGAGCAGGAAGCTGATGAGCGTCACGAGCAGGAAGCTGATGAGCGTCACGAGCAGGAAGCTGATGAGCGTCAGGAGCAGGAAGCTGATGAGCGTCACGAGCAGGAAGCTGATGAGCGTCAGGAGCAGGAAGCTGATGAGGGTCACGAACAGGAAGCTGATGAGCGTCACGAGCAGGAAGCTGATGAGCGTCAGGAGCAGGAAGCTGATGAGGGTCACGAACAGGAAGCTGATGAGGGTCACGAGCAGGAAGCTGATGAGCGTCAGGAGCAGGAAGCTGATGAGGGTCACGAGCAGGAAGCTGATGAGCGTCACGAGCAGGAAGCTGATGAGCGTCAGGAGCAGGAAGCTGATGAGGGTCACGAACAGGAAGCTGATGAGCGTCAGGAGCAGGAAGCTGATGAGCGTCAGGAGCAGGAAGCTGATGAGCTTCACGAGCAGGAAGCTGATGAGCGTCAGGAGCAGGAAGCTGATGAGCGTCAGGAGCAGGAAGCTGATGAGCGTCAGGAGCAGGAAGCTGATGAGCGTCACGTGCAGGAAGCTGATGAGCGTCACGTGCAGGAAGCTGATGAGCGTCACGAGCAGGAAGCTGATGAGCGTCACGAGCAGGAAGCTGATGAGCGTCACGAGCAGGAAGCTGATGAGCGTCACGAGCAGGAAGCTGATGAGCGTCAGGAGCAGGAAGCTGATGAGCGTCACGAGCAGGAAGCTGATGAGCGTCACGAGCAGGAAGCTGATGAGCGTCAGGAGCAGGAAGCTGATGAGCGTCACGAGCAGGAAGCTGATGAGCGTCAGGAGCAGGAAGCTGATGAGCGTCACGAGCAGGAAGCTGATGAGCGTCAGGAGCAGGAAGCCGATGAGCGTCACGTGCAGGAAGCTGATGAGCGTCAGGAGCAGGAAGCTGATGAGCTTCACGAGCAGGAAGCTGATGAGCGTCAGGAGCAGGAAGCTGATGAGCGTCAGGAGCAGGAAGCTGATGAGCGTCAGGAGCAGGAAGCTGATGAGCGTCAGGAGCAGGAAGCTGATGAGCGTCAGGAGCAGGAAGCTGATGAGCTTCACGAGCAGGAAGCTGATGAGCGTCAGGAGCAGGAAGCTGATGAGCGTCAGGAGCAGGAAGCTGATGAGCTTCACGAGCAGGAAGCTGATGAGCGTCAGGAGCAGGAAGCTGATGAGGGTCACGAGCAGGAAGCTGATGAGCGTCACGAGCAGGAAGCTGATGAGCGTCAGGAGCAGGAAGCTGATGAGCGTCACGAGCAGGAAGCTGATGAGCGTCACGAGCAGGAAGCTGATGAGCGTCACGAGCAGGAAGCTGATGAGCGTCACGAGCAGGAAGCTGATGAGCGTCACGTGCAGGAAGCTGATGAGCGTCACGTGCAGGAAGCTGATGAGCGTCACGAGCAGGAAGCTGATGAGCGTCACGAGCAGGAAGCCGATGAGCGTCACGAGCAGGAAGCCGATGAGCGTCAGGAGCAGGAAGCCGATGAGCGTCACGAGCAGGAAGCTGATGAGCGTCACGAGCAGGAAGCTGATGAGCGTCAGGAGCAGGAAGCTGATGAGCGTCACGAGCAGGAAGCTGATGAGCGTCACGAGCAGGAAGCTGATGAGCGTCAGGAGCAGGAAGCTGATGAGCGTCACGAGCAGGAAGCTGATGAGCGTCAGGAGCAGGAAGCTGATGAGGGTCACGAACAGGAAGCTGATGAGCGTCACGAGCAGGAAGCTGATGAGCGTCAGGAGCAGGAAGCTGATGAGGGTCACGAACAGGAAGCTGATGAGGGTCACGAGCAGGAAGCTGATGAGCGTCAGGAGCAGGAAGCTGATGAGGGTCACGAGCAGGAAGCTGATGAGCATCACGAGCAGGAAGCTGATGAGCGTCAGGAGCAGGAAGCTGATGAGGGTCACGAACAGGAAGCTGATGAGCGTCAGGAGCAGGAAGCTGATGAGCGTCAGGAGCAGGAAGCTGATGAGCTTCACGAGCAGGAAGCTGATGAGCGTCAGGAGCAGGAAGCTGATGAGCGTCAGGAGCAGGAAGCTGATGAGCGTCAGGAGCAGGAAGCTGATGAGCGTCACGTGCAGGAAGCTGATGAGCGTCACGTGCAGGAAGCTGATGAGCGTCACGAGCAGGAAGCTGATGAGCGTCACGAGCAGGAAGCTGATGAGCGTCACGAGCAGGAAGCTGATGAGCGTCACGAGCAGGAAGCTGATGAGCGTCAGGAGCAGGAAGCTGATGAGCGTCACGAGCAGGAAGCTGATGAGCGTCACGAGCAGGAAGCTGATGAGCGTCAGGAGCAGGAAGCTGATGAGCGTCACGAGCAGGAAGCTGATGAGCGTCAGGAGCAGGAAGCTGATGAGCGTCACGAGCAGGAAGCTGATGAGCGTCAGGAGCAGGAAGCTGATGAGCGTCAGGAGCAGGAAGCTGATGAGCGTCAGGAGCAGGAAGCTGATGAGCGTCAGGAGCAGGAAGCTGATGAGCGTCACGTGCAGGAAGCTGATGAGCGTCAGGAGCAGGAAGCTGATGAGCGTCAGGAGCAGGAAGCTGATGAGCGTCAGGAGCAGGAAGCTGATGAGCGTCAGGAGCAGGAAGCTGATGAGCGTCAGGAGCAGGAAGCTGATGAGCTTCACGAGCAGGAAGCTGATGAGCGTCAGGAGCAGGAAGCTGATGAGAGTCACGAGCAGGAAGCTGATGAGCTTCACGAGCAGGAAGCTGATGAGCGTCACGAGCAGGAAGCTGATGAGCTTCACGAGCAGGAAGCTGATGAGCTTCACGAGCAGGAAGCTGATGAGCGTCAGGAGCAGGAAGCTGATGAGAGTCACGAGCAGGAAGCTGATGAGCGTCACGAGCAGGAAGCTGATGAGAGTCACGAGCAGGAAGCTGATGAGCTTCACGAGCAGGAAGCTGATGAGCGTCACGAGCAGGAAGCTGATGAGCGTCACAAACAGGAAGCTGATGAGAGTCACGAGCAGGAAGCTGATGAGCGTCACGAGCAGGAAGCTGATGAGCGTCAGGAGCAGGAAGCTGATGAGCGTCACGAGCAGGAAGCTGATGAGCGTCACGAGCAGGAAGCCGATGAGCGTCACGAGCAGGAAGCCGATGAGCGTCAGGAGCAGGAAGCCGATGAGCGTCACGAGCAGGAAGCTGATGAGCGTCACGAGCAGGAAGCTGATGAGCGTCAGGAGCAGGAAGCTGATGAGCGTCACGAGCAGGAAGCTGATGAGCGTCACGAGCAGGAAGCTGATGAGCGTCAGGAGCAGGAAGCTGATGAGCGTCAGGAGCAGGAAGCTGATGAGCGTCAGGAGCAGGAAGCTGATGAGGGTCACGAACAGGAAGCTGATGAGCGTCACGAGCAGGAAGCTGATGAGCGTCAGGAGCAGGAAGCTGATGAGGGTCACGAACAGGAAGCTGATGAGGGTCACGAGCAGGAAGCTGATGAGCGTCAGGAGCAGGAAGCTGATGAGGGTCACGAGCAGGAAGCTGATGAGCGTCACGAGCAGGAAGCTGATGAGCGTCAGGAGCAGGAAGCTGATGAGGGTCACGAACAGGAAGCTGATGAGCGTCAGGAGCAGGAAGCTGATGAGCGTCAGGAGCAGGAAGCTGATGAGCTTCACGAGCAGGAAGCTGATGAGCGTCAGGAGCAGGAAGCTGATGAGCGTCACGAGCAGGAAGCTGATGAGCGTCAGGAGCAGGAAGCTGATGAGCGTCACGAGCAGGAAGCTGATGAGCGTCAGGAGCAGGAAGCTGATGAGCGTCACGTGCAGGAAGCTGATGAGCGTCACGAGCAGGAAGCTGATGAGCGTCAGGAGCAGGAAGCTGATGAACGTCACGAGCAGGAAGCTGATGAGCGTCACAAGCAGGAAGCTGATGAGCGTCACGAGCAGGAAGCTGATGAGCGTCACGTGCAGGAAGCTGATGAGCGTCACAAGCAGGAAGCTGATGAGCGTCACGAGCAGGAAGCTGATGAGCTTCACGAGCAGGAAGCTGATGAGCGGCGGCTCAGCCACTGAATCTGAAGCGTTTCTCCAGTGAAGCTCCTCCAGCAGCAGGATGTGTATTTCACCTCATGATGGATGTTTGTCTCTCAGCAGGACGTCTCTCTGATGTCTCCTGCAGTTTTCAAACCCTAATCGCTCCTGTCTCTCTTTCCTCTCTCATCGCTCGCCACTCACCCAGCGGAGGAGAGAGAGAACCTCATTAGCCCGATGTGGCAGCGTTAGCGGTTTGTTAACAAGTGAGACGCTGCTTTCCTCCTTCACGTGGATTTCCTTCAGATGTACAGTAACCACAGGGACGGAGGCTTTGTGCTCCTGTTGCTTGACCTTTTTTCTGTAGTTTACCAAGTGGGAATCAAACCTCAGAGACGCCCGATGAGTGCGATGTGGAATCACATCCAACGGTTTAATTATGGTTTGAACGCTTCGACCTGAATGTGGCGTTAGCTGCAGAGGTCTGCGTGCAGAAAGCAATACTACATATTATTATTATTATGATGAAAACATGAAATGCAGAATAAGTTGTGGTGGCTGAGAGCTGCTGGTTGAGTCATCGTCTCCCTGCAGGCCTCTCTCTCTCCCTCTCCCCCCCCCCCTCTATCTCTCTCTCCCTGTGTCAGATTTTCGAACAGTAAATCCTGAAAGTCGTCGGCGAGCGGACACGGAGAGACAGCGGACATCATCGATGTTCGGCTTCTCCCGCTAAGAACTAAATCCATCATGCATCGTGTTCCTCTGGTTCCTCGCGGCCTCACGCAGACGCAGGAGGCCGCCCGACCTCGAGCAGCTCTTCTTCTGCCGTGTTAGCAGCTCCCGTCTTCTCAGGAGAACCTGATGGAGAAAAGCTGAAGACGGAGCTGATGTGACCACGAACAAACACAAACACTGAGACCTCCTGCAGGAGTCCACACGATGGCTTCTGATTGTTAATGCATGAGCACGCTGCAGGAGAAAGAAATGCTCCTCGGAAAATCTGTCAGAAGTTAAAAGTTTAAAATCATCTTTTCTTCCCGTTTGTTTTACAAATCTTCTTTTTCTGATCATTCACTCATTCAACCATAAAGCAGCGGATGTGTTGGGGGGTGGATACCACAGTGGGATTGACAGGTAGTACCGTTCAATGGGGGCAGGTGACAGGTGGGCGTGTACTTGAGCTCCACCCCCACTCCTCCATATATGGTAACTTCTGGTTTCAGAACTGCAGCTCAACAGGTGAAGTCACCTCAACGAGTCTCTGCTGCAGCTCCTCACACAGCTTCATGTTCAGGGAAGAAGAAGAAGAAGAGGTAGTAGAAGAAGAAGGAGAAGAAGAAGAAGAAGAGGTAGAAGAAGAAGAAGGAGAAGAAGAAGACTCGGAGGTCGGGTTTACCTCCGTGTTTATCTGAGAGTTCTACTTCCTGTTCACCTCCAGCGGAGCAGCTACAGGAAGCGTGGACTTGACCTCCCGGATTAAAGCCTCTGTTGCCGCTCCTCATCCCTCCGGGGGAGAGAGTTGTTCACTCACAAATATTGATCCATGTATCCGAGATCACAGGCAGACAACATGCCCCCCCCCCCCCCCCCCCCCCACACACACACACAGGGACACGCACGCAGACACACACAGACACACACCAGAGGGCTTTTTACTTTATCTGTGATTTTTCTCCCTGACAAAAGAGCTCATGGCGAGCTCGTTAAGGAGCTTGTGGAATAAGGAGCCGGCTTTGCCCGTCCCCGCGATGGAAGATGAATCTGAGCCTAATGACCTTCACTGACAGACGTAATTCTATCAGGACCCAATCA